>NW_026944221.1:1030189-1274601 GCF_033297405.1 Parathielavia appendiculata
AGATACGGGCGGAAACACAGGCGGGCAGTGGTCGGAAGCCGAGGATCGAGACGCGCACGCGGCGTTGTGGCAGATGCGGCGAGCCTGGCCATAATGCACGCACCTGTCAAGGAGTTGCACAAGTGCCCGAGGAAGACCATTCCGAGTAATTTCAATCATTTTTGTCAGTGTTGGTTGAATCATGTTGAAATTTGTTGTGCAGATGTGTTTTTGTGGGACGTTCGCTTGTCTGGGACGTTCGCTTATCATGTACGTTATAACTTATTCAATTACAACACCGAACCTTCGTACAACCCCGCCCCCTCCCCAGCCCGGCACTACTACTATCCTGCTGCGTTACTTGCGCCACATCCCCAACCACGGCCTTTCGGTCAACTAGGTTCTTTGCATCTTGCACCGTAAGTGATCCTTCAAGCTGCACCCCTGTTCTTTTGGCTCTCTGGCACTTGCTTAGTGCCTCGTTGGCCTTGCGGAGCGAGGAGACCTCTGACCGAAGGAGGGCCACCTTGTCCGGGGCGCTGTGGGGTAGTCGAAATGCTTGATCCAATCCAGGCCTACCGCATTAGTAGTCCAGCCATCGTCGGTGGTTGCGATGCGCTAGTCGGCCGGGAGGTTGCACTCGGTGTACCAGTTGGCGAGGTGATACTGCGCGGCTAAGATGACGAACGGAGGGATAGCCCAGCCAAGGGTATTGACTCCCTGGATTACCGTCGCCTACTCGCGATTACCAGGCTGGGCCAGTTTGGCCTTGCTAAGGCCGTCGGAGGTCGTAATCACTATGCCCACGAAGATGATGCCCATTATAAACCCGATCTCGTCGAACTTGTAGACATCGTCAAATCACGATACCGTACTTGGCTATAGCATTCCATACGAGTGCAAACCACTCGCCAATGACCTGTGTATCTTCGTACTTGGCCCTCTGGTAGTCGTATCTACGCGTATAACGCATACGGAGCTCTGGCTGGCGTTTGACGAAGTTGTGTGCCCAGAAATTGTGTGCCCAGAGCTTGCCGACGGGGGGTGTGTCGCATACACGTAGCAGTTGATTGGCTATATCTTCTACACTACGTAATCTTGGTGCAAAAGCTCGCTTAGATAGCTTAATTATATATGAACAATAACCTCCTCTTCGGAATCGGTGAGTGGGCGCGACCTGGTCATATTGTCGCATCGTGCAGGCCGGCCAGCGTGTCGGCCCGGAGAGTGTTATACGGTGTATTGTAGAGCCGAGCTGCAGCTCGGAGGCTTAGTTTTCCATTATTTTGAATAGCTTGAAGGGTTAGGACTATCCTAGCTTCCTTTGAAGTAGCAGGCATATTGAGTTGTAGAGAAGGTCGACCTTGGTATGAAATTGACGGGTCGCGCTAAAAACCTGGTCGACTCGCTAGTTATAACACATCGTCAACTGTTAACTATGTAGTTAACCAACTACTTTTCTTTTCTTCCTTTCATTTCATTTCTTTCTTTCTTTTCTCCTTGCTTTCCATTTTGTTTTGTTTCTTCATAAAAGTAAAACGTTAAGGCATTAACGTTCATTAACTATACCTAGTTACAGTACTATAGCGAATAGTTAGTCATTGGAATCAAATGTTTAGTGGCATTGAAAATAGAACTGCGAATTCCTCTCTTGGCAAAGGCTTGTATGATTTTGTCGTGATTTTTCTCCCGGTCTGCTATCACCAAAACCACCATGACAGCCCCATAATTGCAAAAGCAGAAGTGATGCTGCTGTCCTTCGAAATGCCCTGGAACCGAGAATCCAGCATATGAGCACGTCTGTGCCGTTCGTGTTGTTGCCGTGCCAACACTGGACTGAGCCGCCTTGTTTTGCGGGCGTTCAGGCCGGGAAAACCCGCTCGAACCGGACGGTCCATCTTCCAATGTTTCCGAGCACTTTCTCGATGCGGTCGTCGCAGGCCTTCATCTGAGCCTCAGTGGCTTTGTGCTCCCTGGGGAGAATCGTGGGCTGCTCAACTGTGATACAGCCGTTGGGGTACACGCGGTAAATAGGCTTCGCGCGCTTATACCAGTCTACATGGCGCTTTCGGTTCTGGGGGGCCTTACAGGTTTCTCGAGTATATGCCACTTCACGAGAGGGTTGGTCAGATCCCTGATTATTCGCAGATCCTCTGCAAACGTTGGTAAGCCTCGAACAAGTTGACTCAGCATTCCTGCAATGTAATAACGTACCATCAAAGATGATGTCCTCCCGCAACATCCATGCGTACTCGGTGATTTTCAGTTTACGCCTGACGGTAGGGTCGTGCTGGAGGTAAACGCACCTCAGGATCACGATGGACACAAAGTTTGGCGCGTCGCCGTGTGTGATCTTGTCTAACACCCGATGCGATAAATTGGCTGGTTCGAGCAAAGACTTCCTCATGTCGCACCTGTCAATGGCCATTTGGAGTGTCAATCTGACCCATCCTTGAGCTGTGGGTGATAGGCGGTGATCCGTGTCTTGGCCTGCTCCTTGAGGGAATCGCAGGTGCCTTCCTTGAAATCTATGCGTTCGAAGGCATAGAGATTCCGTAGCTTTTCCTCCAAAGGGACGACTCGGAAGACTTCATCGCAGATGGCACTGTCCTTCGACCCGAGCTGGATTGTTGTTCATTGTGTGCTTTTTGCGCTGCGGGGCCTGAAGACGGAGGGAACCGAAAATGACGAGAGTGCTGGAGACATGATTAGCACGAGCACTCTATTAAAAGTGACGATATATACTTAGCTGGACTCAACGATGATTCGGCCGAAATTGTGCATTCTGAAAATCGGCCGAAACCAATGGAATGATGCAGGTCCGTTAGGAACGGAAACCACGGCGGTTGAGCGAGAGAGCGGGCTTATGCGAGCCTGCAAAGCGCTGCGTGCAATAGCAGAGCCGTTCTTCTACCATCACCTGGACGTCTTCGACGCTCCCCCGTTACACGAACTTCATCGCTTCGGCCTGACCTGTCAGTCAATGTACGCGAGGTCATTGTCTACCGTTCCTCAACTGTCGTCGCTCCCAATGGCCCCTTTCCTCCCCCCCTGCTCGTCCGCTCAGCTTAGCCGACAGGTGCTGGTACCTCCTACGGGCTTTAGTGTGCCGAGGTTGGGGCACCACCCCAACCGAGGTCTGGCGCCAGAGATACGCGGTCCAGGTGTTGAAGCTTTTCGCCCTCCTACCAAAGCTAAAGAGCTTCTATCTAAATGTCACTGGCGAGGACTCCCGACGCATACTTGCTGAGTCAAACGCCCTGCCTGCCTCTACGGTATCGATCAAGGCTATGGCCCTCGAACTAAGCGGACCGAAAAGCACCCGCTTGATCACGTTGCACACATCTACAGCCCGTACCCCGGCCTTGAAGTTCTGCACCTCGACGAGTGCACCCTTGTTTACTCTCCCATGAACCGTTCACAGGTCCGTATGGCATTGGCTGAACTCTCTCGCCTACAGAACCTCGTAGAGCTGTGCCTTGTTGATGCCAGCCTGACAACGGCCTGCTTCACCGGCCTCCTGAGCGTAGTACGACCTAATCTCTCCAAGGTGACGATTCGCCGAAGAGTAGGGTTCATCACGACTATTCATGTGGTTGGGATCCTGGAATCATGTTCGACGAAGCCATTGCCGCTGTTCAGCCCTGGAGCCATACACTCAGGGAGCTGTCATTCGTACTCTGGCCCAGCATTTCTAAGGGAACACGCGACTCCAAAGGTGTTAGACTCCTACGCCAGTTCCAGGTTCCCAAAGTCTTACGGGCGGATGCAGGTTGCTTCGACTCCCAGTATGAAGTAGACGGAACGTGGTAAAAGGACCCTTTGACCTCGACACTTCCCGTCTCCATCCGCGAATTAAGACCCTTCGCCATTTGGCACCGTATACGTTTCCACGAAAACTTCCAAGGCTTGTTGGATCAAGTTATGGCGGGGAAAATCGGGTCTACGTCGGTTTGAAGTCGAGGAACAGCAATCCATCTGCTGGTATTCTCCGCAGGGGACCGTGAATGGCGGGCGGTTGGGGGGATTGCCGCGTCGTTCCGGTCGGTGGGCGTCGATTTCATATGGCACCCCCTGCGTAAATTTAGAGACGATGACGAACGGCACCTGGGGGATGCGGATCCAGGCCTGGATTTCTGATACATGCTTCTGCTCATTCTTCGCTAGGGCGATCATGCGGTGGAACGAGCAAATCACAAACACGGTTTCTGATATCGAAGTTATTACAGGGAGGACAACACTGTTTAGTTTGGTTATCGTTGGACTGCAGTATGTGTGCATGACTTTTGGATCAGCATCTTGGTCCTGAATCTGGGCAGTTTATTAGGCACTATCTGCTTGTTACCAGGTATGTCAAAAGACCAGACATCGCTGTCAGCGGCTCAGAATTTGTCCCAGTTCGCATCAAACTTCTTGAGAGTCGCGAGGGCAACCCTCTCCCCCAACGCAATACCCTCGACTCCAGCAAATGAGAAGTGAATCTGTCCAGAAAGTCCATGTCAGTCAACTCAGCTCAAAAGAGTTCGACACAACAAGGTAAATAACCCCTAAAACAAAACGGGATCTGCCCCGCCAACACAATGTAACGGATATTCAAACAAATGTCAAATAAAGGTAACTCACCCCGCCAAAAATACGACTCCGCGCGTTCTCCTCGGCAGCGGCCTTCAGGCTCGTAAAGCGCCGCGTAATGACGCCGCGGTTATCGAGCGTCACGTTGCTGCTCAACGTGGCGTCGATGGCATCGGAGCCGCCGTTCCACGCCTCACGCAGCACGGTCGATGCCGCACTCCCAAACGTGGCGTGCGTCGAGACGTAGTCCGGATGGGGGGGCGTCGGCCGGAGCAGCGGGGTCCAGTTGGAATCGGAGATGTCGGCGCCGGAATGGACCCAGGGGGTCGGGTGCTGGATAGCCGTGACGGGGCGCCAGACTTGGTAGGCGTATCTGGAGTGATGGACGAGGTTGTTATGGTTAGTCGTGGTTGGTGGCATTGGATGGGATGCGAGGGTGATGTTGGAGGATATCGATGGATGATGATAGGAAGTGGGAGGAGGAACAAGGGAATCACGCACTTGGTATCCCAGGCGGCAAAACCCGCGTTGGCGAGGGCATAGTTGAGCTGGGCATAGAACTTGGCCGAATCGACGACTTTGGTGTCTAGCTTATTGCCGATAATGGCGCCCGCGAGGCGGTTCCATGATCTTTGTGTGTTCAGCATTCTGGAATGGAAAGGGGAGGGGGGGGGGGGTCGATGGCGAGCAAGACTCACGAAATGGACGACTCGCGCCAGAAGTAGGCCGTCTCGGTGTCGTAGGGGGTTCTGGCGGTAGAGTTGAGCGATCCCTGCTCCTTTACGTACCGAACCTGTTCTTCGTATGTTGTCGAGTTGATGGCCGGCGGGGGAGGAGCCCTAAACTCGGAGACCTCACCCAAACCAGCAAAGGGGTGTACGTATCTGGCCTGCGGTGTGTCCGGAAGCGGGTTGGAACCGGGAGTCTGCTGGTAGACGCCGGGCTCCTTGGGGCCGTAGGTGAAGTCGACAAAGTTGGTGAGCTTGTCATCGGAGCGGGCACGAGCCACCTTGGCTGCGGCGGTCTGGCCGATGCTGACGGCTTCTTTGCCCTTTGGCGAAGCAGGATCGAGGCCGATGGCGGGGATGACAGCGCGCAGGGCTGCGTCGACGGCATTGTACAGTCGGGTTCCATGGAAGATCCAGAGAGCGGCGTTGTGGGCCGCGTGAGAGACGGCCAGCTGCTGGAACTCTAGACTTTCGTGCTTGGACTTGACTGCCGCTTGGTAGATGGCCGCTTGCACAATGGCCTGGGCCCATGCGGACGGAGGGGACTGCAGACCCCCTATGATGGTCCCATTGACGAATGTCGCCGACTGATCTACCCTTCTCAGCCGTCAGTAAAGGAAACCCAACTTTAAGAATTCGGGCGTGAACTACCAGTAGTAAACAATGTCCCCCTGATATACTGCACTGACAACGGTTGCAGCCGCGGCGATGGATAGCAGAGAGAGCTTCATCTTGGCCGGAAAGAGTGTGTTGACGCAGGCTCGTGCTGTCTTCCCGTCCGATGCGCTGCGGCAGGACACTGGTGGCATTTAAGATGGAGAGCTATTGTGCAACATTATGGTTCGGAGTTCCTATAACAGACATCCGAATGTTCCTGGGTGCTGCAGGCACCAATGGCGCAAATTGCAGCAGTGATTACTCAATGGCACGTTTGAGAGTAAGTATTCAAGACGATGCCTTTTTGAGTTGATCACAACCCAGCCCATGGAACAAAGAGGAAGGTCGAACTGTTGATCTTTTCGCAAATTGGCAGGCCTCGTCTTGGCTCATGCACGTGGGCGTCTTGTATGTCACCACCATGCCAAGGATGATGCGAGACTACTAGCTTGCATCTTTCTTTAGCTTCAACCCTTGCGTTTTGCAGTCTCCCGCTGCATTGGTGACAGCAAGGCCGACGATCCTATTGCATCATTGAGCCCTTGCCAGCTACTCCGTACTATGCAATGCATCACCCGCATCTTATCTTGATCAGCATGCCGGCAGTTGGCCCAGATGCCCTGTCGGATTACTGGACGAACGACACGTCGCCCAGCCCGTAGCGGCGCGGCTTCCGAGTAGGAGAGTAGCGGGACTGCATGATCTTACTCACACCTCAGGCAGGATCTTCGCCCAGCCGCGTCCGCTTTGGTACCGGAGTGCCACTCTCTCCTATATGCCTTAGGTAAGGTTACCGTATCCAACCACCTTAACTCACATCTGGCCCTCACAGTACTAGGACTACCTCTAAGCCGAAATCGTGCCTGGCGGCCAGCACGCCATAGACGTGTCTTACATCCCACGACCACCCTCATGCTCGTCACGCTTTTGCTTTTAGCTTCATGTTAGTTGCAGAACAGCATGGGGCCTTGTTTTCCCTAAATCAGACAATTCACGAGTCGATCACCATCTCTTCAACACATTCAGCTACATGATCATCAGCTTACGTGCTCTGGAAAGGATATGTCGTCTCTAACTAGTGAGAATGGGGGGATAATATAGCTGACATGGCGGTCAGGAAGGTGGACGAGAAGGTCTATAAAGAGTAGCCTCCAGGACAGTATTCGCTCGAACCTTCTCAGAGCCACCATCGCCTTCTGCGGATTGTTCGAACTTGGAATCAACTCCTAACTGACATCCAACGCCCGCCACAATGAAGTCGTCGTTGGCTCATCTCATCCCCATAGCCTCGCTTGGGCATTCCCTGGGCATCTCTCTCCCCGGCCCGCTGATTCCCTCTATTCCTGGAGTCACGACGCCCCTGACCCAGAATGCCCCTCCGCTCCCAATCTTGCAGGTTCCCACGCCTCCTCTGGACAGTCCCCCGTTCACGGCCAGCAACATCAAACCCAAGAAGATCGGATACTTCTGGACCGGTGCCGGCGACAAGCAGCACAAGGGTGCGGTTCTTTCAACGTTTACTTGTCCCAACGGATTGACATGCTGACCAGGCTTGCAGACTTCCTCGCGACCTACAGTCTGGATGATGTGCGTCCTGCTTCTAGCAGTAGCTGTCGCCATATCCGGAGACTTGCTGATTGGGCGTAGGATACCTTCGGCACCCTTCTGTGGATTACCGATGTGCCCACCAGTGGCAATGACCCTCACCACCTTGGGCCCTCGATTGACGGCAAGGCCTTGATTGGCGGTGGACTCCTGTCACTGCTTAAGACACAGGTTCGTCCGCCTTTCTTCGGCAAGAGTACAGGTTTGACTGACATACTCACGACGAGTAGGACACGGCCTTCTACTTCGACACGTCGAACCCCTACCGTCCCAAGTTCCTCAAGAGCAACCGCGGCATCCTGTCTTCGATTGTCGACGAGATCCGTGCCAAGCCCGAGGGCGGTTTCTATATCACCTACATGGGCTCGGCGGTTGGCACTTCGCCTGGTCGTCTTGTTGAGACGGACGCCGACTTCAACATCATCCACGAGTGGCCCGAGGACGTTGGCAGCGTGTTGAACATCCTCGGCGAGCAGTTCAACCCGCACGGCCTGAGCATCGATTGGGAGAGAAGGACTATCCTCACGTCCGACTTTGTCGAGCCCGTGAGCATCCTCAAGCCCAGTCTCGGCATCAAGCGTGCCAACACCCTGCGCCTGTGGGACCTGGACTCGAAGAAGATTCTCAACACCATCACCATCCCGGATGTTTGTTTTCCCTTTCCTCTGACTTTCTGAGCCTTCAGATTTGGTCAGGCCACTAACAAAAACAAATGTGCAGGGCGGCGGCATCCAGGACGTCAAGCACATCCCCGGCAACCCTGAGGGCGCCGCTCTCGCCACGGCAGTCCACCTCGGCCAGGTCTGGATCATCTACCCTGAGCGCCGGGACGCCAACGGCAAGCAGGGCGTTGCCGAGCTGCTGTACGATCTCGGTCCCAAAGCTCGTGATACGACCGCCATCTAGTAAGCGCACCATCAGACCAACCCCCCCCCCCCCCCAGGCTTTACCTTTTTATTTTTTTTTCTCGGGGGCAACCACACTAACCACCGGTGCAGCTCCGACATCTCCCAGGACGGCCGCTTCGTGTACCTGACGCTGACGACGGCCAACCACATCGCGGCGCTCGACATCAGCGATCTGAACAACGTCAAGCGGCTCGACAACCCAGACGAGGTGCAGCCGACCATCGGCCCGCACTACGTCAAGATCACGCCCGACCAGCGCCACCTGCTCGTGACCGACTACTTTGTGCAGACGGGCGAGATCGGCCTCATCAACACGCCCGCCGACTACAAGGCGCTGTACATTGACATCCTCGACGACGGCAGCCTGTCCTTCAACCGCACCATCGACTTTAGCCGCGAGTTTGCCAACCGCGGCGGCGGCCGGCCCCACTCGAGCGTCGTCTTTGATCTGTCGGATCCTGAAAACCCGCTTTACTACTAATCACCAAGCGGCCACTGAGGGGATGCTGCAGGAAAGACATGGGAGGAGTGTAGGAGTGTTGCCTGTTAGGCGGTTGAGTTGTCGTTTCAGTTATGGTTGTCGATCAAGGCGCGGGGGGTTGAGTGGAGTGATACTGAGGTATTGTATGTTGTTGGGTGTGAGGGCCAGTGCTAGTCTTAGTACTAGTATCTGTTAATACTATGGGTTGTCTCTCAGTGCTGCTCGTGTCGGCTTTATCACGGAACGTGAGTGATGGCTATAGTGTAGTGCTGGTAGATACGGTAGGCACCTATCCAATGCAACATGATCATTCGAGTATCTACCCCTCCGACGTCTTGGTCACGGACATGACGTGGTCAAGACTGGGACTGGCTTTACTCCTAACATCCTATGTGCTAATACAGATGCCATTGTTTTCCCTGTCTCCATTCTTACAACTTTGTTGCATTGGCTGGCGCGGTAGAGATGCCCTGGAGGAAGGAGTTGTACGCAGACTTCTTCTGGAAGTTGCTGTTCCAGAGCAGCGCCTCGCCCTCGCCGCTGAAAGTACCGGGCACCCACGAGTACTTGTCCGAGACACCCTAGAAAACAAGCAGGTCAGCAGTTTGTAGCAGAGTCTAGGGTAAACAAACTCATGCGACATACCCAGAGCGTAACCCCCACACAGCGCTTGACGTTCAAGCACGACCGAGCAACGCGGCCGTAGGCATCGGCGAGAGCCTGCTGCTTCTGCGCGTTGGACGGGGTCCGCATACGGATGTCGAGTTCGGTGTAGGCGACGTCGACGCCGAGGTCGGCTGTCTTCTTGAGCGCCGTTGTGAGATCCTGCTCGGACGGTGTGGGAGTCGACTGCGTCGGCGTCGACTCAGTGGTCAAGTGGGCCTGGTAGCCGACACCGTCGATGCGGACGCCGTACTGCTGGCAGAGCTTGACAATGCGCACGGCGCCCTCGACCTTGGGGCCCAGGTACTCCAGGTTGTAGTCGTTGTAGTACAGCTTCGCCGAGGGGTCGGCGGCGGCGGCGATGCGGAAGGCGATGGGGATGTAGGCCTCGCCAATGACGCGGAGGAAGACGTTGTTGCGGTAGGTGCCGTCCTCGTTGAGGGCCTCGTTGACCACGTCCCAGTGGTTGCACCGGCCCTTGTACCGGCCCATGACCTGGTTGATGTGGTTGGTCATGACCTGGATCAGCGTCGCGTTGTTGAAGTTGCTGTTGGACACCCAACTGGGCAGCTGCGAGTACCAAACGAGCGTGTGACAGCGCACGTCTGCCGACGATCTCAGCGGGAGAGGGTTACAAGCAGCAGATGTGCTGGCTTACGCTTCTGGTTCTGCTGCGCCCAGTTCATGTGCTGGTCGGCTGAGCTGAAGGTGAACTGCCCGCGGTTGGGCTCGGTCGCGTCCCATTTCATGGCATTCTCGGGCGTGATGGAGCCAAATTCGCTCCGGATGATATTTGCCTCCGTGTTGTCGTTGCGGACAGTGAGCGAAGTGCCGATGTACTCGCGACCAGCAGCCTTCATGGCGGCGTTAAGCGTCTGCGTCTGTCGGTAGATCAGGCTGCGGCGTTGGGCATCAGTTCCGACTTTCGGTTTACAGTGGTGTGAGCCCTGACTCGAAACAGCACTCACTTCATGAACTCGTTGTCGGCGGGGACGGGGCTGGCAACGGCAAGGCCGCTGAGTGCCAGGGCAACAGGCGCTGAGATTCGCATCTTGGCTGTCGATTTTTTTGGTCTCGAGACAACTCAAGGGAGAGTAGCAGCTGTGTGAGGAGCCCAGGTCGCTATGTTCAGTGCATCAGCTCCTTATTTATACATCACCTCCCTATGTGCCGAGGCACATGCCGTGTGGACGTATCTGTACAGGTTTCGAGTAACAATAGATCCTCAGATAACTTCATGCTGTTTCTCAAGAATATTCCGGTCCCAGGCTGCTGGTTAATTAATATGGTAAAATAGGGGGCTCCGGACCATGTCGATCCCATCCAACTCCCGCGCCAATTGAACTCCCTGAAAACGTCATATCGCCACACCCGCGCCAATTGAGGCTCGCACAAACGGGACCTGGGCCGGGTAACCAGAATCGGGGTCCCTTCCGGCTGCCGGGGTCCGCGTGGAGAGACATCCAGGCTCCGGGAAGCATGGTGTGGGGAATTATAGGCAGAAGTCATCATCGTTCCAAGCCGACAAGGCCGGCTTGTGCTGGTACAAACGAATGTATAGGACGGACATTAAACTGTTATTATATGTACAGTCTCAATCCCCAGCCGCCCGGCCCATCAACAGGACCTCCGTACCCAGCTAAGCCCCGTTGCAACCGAGTCTACCTTATGCAGACAGCATGTCTTCGCGGCGGCTGTGAGTATGAGCCAAGCTGGGCTTCATGTTGATAATTATGAGACGGAGCCTGAGAGACACCCGTGCAGAGTCGATGGTAAGAAGACAGGTTGATATATACTCGTCTGGCTGGTGATGAAGAAGGCATAATGATGCTTTAAATCAACGTATTCAACTTGAACTCAGAGTCTACCTTACTGCGCAGTCTGGTAGCATCACGGACCGGTGACCGGCAAGCTGTGCCACCGTTTGTCCTCGACAGTTTACGTACCCGAAAATCAGCGAGAGACTCTATTTGGTCATGCAATGCGTCTCTTGTTGTTCTACAAGAAAATATTGGATTGGCTATATCCCAGCCGTCTAAGAGGTATCGCATGGTACAAGTCACGGCACTTTAGGTACCTTATGTTTCCGGCGCATCGGGTTTGGATTGGAACTTTCAGGTTTTGTTGACGAAGGCAACATGAAGAATTGAAGATTCCCAGAGGTGTCAAGAAGATAAGAATTCTGATGAAACTGTGTCTTGGATCAGCGGACTCGTCTACGTTTGTGGAAGCGACCAAAGAGGAAATGTTCACCAGAACTGTAAGTGACGGTGTCCTCAAGCAGGTACCGTAGGTACGTTTCGGTTCAGAACGGAGTTTGGCACGGAGTAGATGATCCCTCTTGACGCCGACAGGACATAACTACCTCCGTACAGTTTCGACACAAAAGCCTTACTCGGCACTTCGGTGTCATGAAACCACACCCGGCTAGTCTGGTTACGCCTTCTTGGCGCTGCGCCGCTGCCCGGTTTACAAAGGAGGATGTCAAGTGGCGATGCAGGTTCCAAGTCCTTTGAGGCCAATCCCGTGCGGCGCGGCCTCCGGCTTTGAGTTCAGGGACTTCAATTGGTTCCCCACCGAGGTGTCAACATCTTGCACAGTGGGCGGCCTTCAATGGAAGGGACTGTGACTCACTTATGACGTTTTCCCCTAGAACAACTGTAGACATCAATGATGAGAGGTTTCCAGCGTCTATTTAATTACCTACATATACATCGGCCGGCCGGCTTCCGCGTGAAGGATGCCAATGAACAAAACCCTTCCAAACGAGCAAAGACACTTGCACTTCCAGTCAATACCTTGTCTAACACATACCTCGGGCGTTCTGTTTCCAACAAAAGACGCGCCTATTCATTGAACACTTACGCTCAACACATATAAAACAGAAGCTCAAAATGGACTCGGAGTCAACCAATCCTCTTCCATTTGAAAATTTTTCTGGCAATCTCAGGAGTAAAGTTGCCATCGTGACTGGTGCCTCTCGGGGCATTGGTGCCGGAATCGCCTTCGAGCTGGCTCGCCGTGGTGCAAAGGCAAGGGCGTCATCAAAAATGTGAGCCGAGTTGCCGCTCACAGCGTACGTAAATAGGTAGCTGGCACATACACGTCCCAGAGCAGCGAAAAGGTGATGGACGCCCTGATTGAGAAGATCGACGGTCTAGGCAACGGCTCCCAAGCCATCAAAATCAAGGCCGACCTGCGAGACCCTTCGGTTCCCAAGCAAGTCGTGGAGCAGGCGGTCGAAGCCTTCGGCGCGAACATCGACATCCTCGTCAACAACGCGGGCGCAGAGCTCGTCAAGCCGCTGCAGGACATCACCGTCGAAGAATTCGACTCCATCTACCACTTGAACGTCAGAGCACCCATGCGCATGGTCCAGGCCGCCCTGCCGTATCTCCGCGCCCCAGGTCGCATCATCAACATCGGCTCCGTCGGGGCTCGATACGGATTCAAGAACCTGTCGGTTTACTGCTCATCCAAGGCGGCGTTGGAGGGCTTCACCCGCTGCTGGGCGGCTGAGCTGGGCGCCGCGGGGCACACCGTAAACTCGGTCAACCCGGGACCTGTCCAGACTCAGCTGATGGAGAACATTCCCAAGGATTACATCGAGATGCAAAAGTCGCAGACACCGGTCGAGAACCGGATCGGGACGGTGGACGACGTCGCACAGGTGGTGGCTTGGCTGGCGAGTGAGGAGAGCCGGTGGATCACGGGCCAGGTTCTCTCAGCGAGCGGCGGATGGGCTATGTATTGAAAGATGTATTCCTTTTGGCGATTAGATAGAAGCGTTTTTGGATAGAGTAACCGGAGTTCTAGAGAATTCTCGTGCCACGACCTGCCATGTCCCGAAACAGGCCAATGCAGAAGCCCTCCTTGTTGTGCCTTGCCACCTCCTCCTGCATATCATATTGGCGTGCATGTCCTTGGCTAGATGTATTCACAGAGAGAAAAGCAGAATTCCCAAAACACATGGCTTCCGCGAGAACAATATCACTTGCAAATCGCATCACCGCTGCAGTCCGTTCATGGCTGCTTAGGTAGGTACTGTGCTCTGGTACTACGGACTGGAGTTAGAGGGGGGCGATGCCAACACTCACCAGGGGTAACTCCAATTGTCTCTAGGGATGTCACCCATGTCACGGCCCTCAATCTGTGAGACAGTGGATGACAGCTCTAAGAGCAAATACCCATTGCGTCTGTCTTCAGATTCTGTCCGATCTCTGTCGCAAGAGGCCCTTTCCAGCTCAGCACAGCATCGGTAACTATCACCTCTACGAATCATTGCCCATCCTGCGCCTTCTTCTCTGTGGTATAAACCCCCGTCGGAACATCATGATACCCCAACTTGCCCACCTTGAACGACAGTTCGCTCCTCCACTCCTCTCCCCTCTCCAGCCTCTCGATCGCCCTCTCAAAGGTGTACTCCGGGTTCCACCTGAGCTCCTCGCGCCTCATCGCCAACTGTGAATCATACACCCTATCGATCCTCCTTAGGAACCGCCACCCCTTTTCCCGGAAAAGCGTATCAATCCCGGGCACAAGCTCGCTAAACACCTCGTCCGCATTCCCCGTACCAAGCCGTTCCAGCGTAGCCGCGTCCTTCTTAAATGGCGTCGGCGCGCTGATGATGTACTTCCCCCACTTGACCGCGCCCTCGGCGCCTCTGCGCATCGCGCACACACACGCCGAGACGACATCGGCAATATCCACCCTCCGATACGCCAGCTCCAACACCTTCAGGTTCTCCCCGTCCGTCACCTCCCCCCTCCGCTCCTCGTCGTCGTCCTCCTCGGGGAAGAAGCGGCTCGTCCGGAGCACGATCACCGGCAAGCCCGTCTGCTTGTTCACGAGCCGGCACACGTCCTCGGCCGCGGTCTTGGTGACGCCGTAGATGTTTTTGGGCACGGGCTCGACAGACTCGTGGATCCATACCGCGGGCTGGCCTGGAGGGGAAGACAGGGCGGCGCCAAAGGCCGAGGTGGTGGAGATGAAGACGAAGGATTTCACCGTCCTGCCAGCAAGAGTAGAAGAGGTAGATGAAGATGGTGGAGCGGCAGCCTCGAGCAGGGCGAGCGTGCCTGCGATATTCGTCTGGACAAAATCGGTTTTGCTATGCGATCCGACATGGGGCTTGTGCAGCGTTGCGGCGTGGATGACGTGATCCGGTTTGTGGGCGTCGAAAATGGAGGCGAGGAAGGCCGTGTCGGTGATGGAGCCGACCGAGGTGGTGGTTTGGCTGGCCTTGATGTCGATGCCGATGGGGTTGTAGCCGAGTTCGGGGAGGGCGAGCATCAGGGCTTTGCCAAGATGGCCGGCTGAGCCTGTGACGAGTACGGTGGGCTTGAACATGGTGGTGACGACCGGCGAGTTGTTTGATGGGAGAAGGGAGAACTTCTCAAGCGACTGGCTCGAGATGATAGAAATGATCGCTAAAATCCATGCTTGGTTTCTGACTCACCGCGACCACCCCGATGAAACTCAACCATGTGGGGTGTTAGAGCTCTGGAAGCCGAAATGGGAGTCTTGCCCGAACTTAATTGGACCGATAAGACAACCCTTGGCACACTCGACTCCTCGAGCTTGGGCATGACACGGACAGCGAGGCTTCCAGGTGCCAATTGTTTGATACTCTGTATTGTATTCAGACGTAACTCTGTTTCCTTCCCGGCCATCGCCCTCGCCTAGCCCCCGAAACAGCCAGGGCTGTCATGCCGGCGTAGTCTTGACCTTCTCGTCGGCAACCCTGGGTCTTGAGAGTCGCAAGAAAAGAGCTTTGCAATACCCTCTTAGGTTGATATCCCATGTATTCCCAGTTCATCAATGCGAACACCAACAACTCCTCTTCCCAAAGACCTTAGCCAAAGTCAACGAAATCCCATGCAACCAGAAGCGATCCAATGCTTAGACGGGCCCGAAGCAACTGCAACGATTAGCTTTAGCGAATTGGGTTTCCATGGGTCAAGGCACCTACGTTTCCATGATGATGCCGGTGATCTGGTAAGGGTCGGCGTTCGACGCGGGCCGGCGATCCTCGAAGTAGCCGTAGCCCTTGGCCGCACACTCGCGCGGGATACGGATCGAGGCGCCGCGGTTGGCAACGCCATAGCTGAACTGGTCGATAGCACCCGTCTCGTGCCGACCGGTCAGGCGCTTCTCGTTGTCCTCGCCGTAGACGGCAATGTGCTCCTTGTGACGCGTGCCGAGCTTGGCGATGGCCGCCTCGATGTGCTTCATGCCGCCCTGTAAGTGGAAATGTCAGTGCCGGTCCGCAGAAATGCCGTTGGGGGTGTTGTTGAGGGCTTTGGTTACCTCTTCACGCATCTCCTTGGTCGAGAAATTGGAGTGCAGGCCAGCGCCGTTCCAGTCGCCGGGGATCGGCTTGGGGTGGACCGAGACCTTGACGCCGAAGTCCTCGGCAATGCGGTGCAGGAGGAACCGAGCCATCCAGAGTTGGTCGCCCACTAGTCCAGTCAGTCAAGCCCATTCCTCAACGGCCGCATTGTGGAAGACTCACTCTCGATGCCGACGCAAGGTCCAACCTGGAACTCCCATTGAGCGGCTAGTCGGTCGTTAGTATGAGTAAAGAGAAAGGTGAAGCCTGGCAGGAATTCACATACGCATCACCTGCAAAGGCTTGTTAGCAGCGCATTCCAAGCATTCCCTCCAGGTATTCATCTTACCTCAGCATTGGTTCCCGAAATCTTGATGCCGGCGTACAAGCAGGCACGGTAGTGCGCCTCCACGATATCACGCTGCACAACCTTGCCGGCACCCACACCGCAGTAGTACGGGCCCTGCGGCGCCGGGAAGCCGTTCTGGGGCCTGGTCCACAAGTCAGCATCTCCGTCCTCCAAGGCACGCGGCTGTAAACGGCAACACGTACCAGCCATAAGGCCGATCATTCATATCCAACATGGTATACTCCTGTTCCAGGCCGAACCAAGGCTCGTGCGCAGCGTGCGCCTCCATCAGCTTGGCCGTCTCATGGCGGTAGTTGTACTTGTTGGGGGTTCCGTCGGAGTCCCAGCACTCGGCGAGGACCAGGATGTTCTTGCCCAGGCGGATGGGGTCGGGGAAGATGGCGACAGGCTTGAGGTAGACGTCCGAGTTGTCGCCTGGGGCCTGGCCGGTCGAGGAGCCGTCAAAGTTCCACATGGGGAGGTCCTCGGGCTTGTAGTCCTTCTCCGGGAGGGTCTGTGGTGACAAGTCAGATATTGGCATCAACCAGTTCGAGGGATGGATGTCTCACCCTCGACTTGGACCTCGTGCCGCCTTCTGAGTCGATCCTGTGCAAGGTGTGAGACCATGGTCGCCGTCAAGCGGGCTGCCACTATCCCGCCGCTTTTGACAGACATGGGAGGAATAACTCACCAGATGTACTCGGCAATGATGGTCCCCTTCTGGTCGAGGGAGAAGTACTTCTGGAGCTGCGCCATGCGTGAGCAAACCACCGGTCATAAGACCAGATCGAGTTGGTTGTGCTTACGGTCCCTGTCTGGGAAACGAAGGAGGCGGCCTGTCCAACATCGTCAATTTCAGCTCAATGCCATTGTTCGTGCGCTTGCGCGCGTGCATCCAACCGCCACGACATCATTGTCAAGAATGGGCCACCTACCATGGCTGCGTTCTGAGCTCTTTCCACCGGCTGCTGGCGTTGAGACTTGAAATGGGTTCTATAGATGGGATCGGATCGAATCCGCAGGAGTCTGAAATCAGGGGAAGTTAAGGGGTATGGCGAATGTCCAAAGTCGAGAGCGTCGGGGGCGGGGATGGTTGGGTTTTAAACATGATGCCCGATAACCGGACGCAGCATGATAATTATCTGACCGCTTATCTTTGCCGAGGGCAGGAATGGGACGAACCTCATCCCGCCGGGACAGAAAAGCGCGCCTCCACGCCTGGCGCGGCCATGAAATTCTGGGGGTGCGGAAGGTACAAGGTACCTGATCCGGCGATGGCACGGAGAGGGATGGAATGCCTCAATCCCGAGCGCATCAAGCTAGATCCCTGCACTGCCCCTCAGCTGCCCCTCCGCGGGGGATGCAGCTTATCGCCGGCCTCTTATTGGTCAGGACCGCCTTCTGACAACTCTTCCAATGTCATTGGACGCGGTTCAGCCTGAACCTGCAGGTCTGGATGCGCGGCATCACACCCCCCTTTTCCTTACCCGACGAACTGGAAGTCGCGCGCCAAGGGCACCAGTGGGGTGAGGTCGCGTGCAGCAACGTCTCTGCAAAACGCTTCAGGTAAGTGGCGGCGCTTCTCCGAGGTCTCCCGCTTTAGATCATTTAGGGATACAGTGTTGATCAGGGGCCGTGTTTGACAACTCATCTTCCTGTCGTCCCCCCCGGTGGTTTCTTAGAGTGACGAGCACACAGAGAGCTGCGTACCTTAGGCTCCCACGCTCCTTCTTCCCATGCACATAGATGTGGTACCAGCACATGCCAGCATTGCACCTGAAACAAACAGATTTTGTGTGGCTATTTTCTATTCCTGTTTGTTCAGCTGATCGGCCTTCAACAACTCCACACGCTCTACCTCATACCTGCACTACTAATACTGTGCAGTCCAAACCGCTTGTTATCCGCTGATGAAAATGACGGCGAGAACCAGGTCCAATCTCAAAGCCTCAAACCTCCACGCCCTTCACAAGTGTCCCCCCGATGAATCCGCCCCATTCGACGCAAAGCGACCGTTCCCCGAAGCGAAATAGCTTTCCGAGATGAGCGGGACAAGCCCAACATCCCAGATAATATCCTTGTCGCCGGCGTCCTCAGCAGCAGCCTCATCTCGAGAGGCGAGCGCGACCTCGGAAGGAGCCCGGCTGCGGCCCCGGCTCATCTTGCGGAACACATCGACGCTTTCGCAGATGGTCTTCTCGAACGGCTTCCAACACGGCTGCGACGAGTCGTTCCCCTTCCACCGATGCAGCACCTGACGCACCTCAGGCGCCCTGGTGTAGAGTTGTCCGCGCGCCACGCCATCGTGGCCGATGAAGGAGCGCTTAGGCTGCGACTCGGGGTCGTACTCGTCCAAGATTTCGATCGCGTCGTTCCAGTTGCGGTAGGATCCCCAAGCGTGGAGACGCTGGCCGACAATGTCGGGGTCGAAGAGGGCCGCGATGTGCAGCAGCGCCACGTCCTCGACGTCAACGTACCAGTCTGCCGGAAAGATCAGTAAGCCGTCAAGGGGAGTCAGAGGAGGGGGGAGCAGAAACAGAGAACACTTACGAGATTGCGTGGGACCGGCGCCGGGAATCTCCTCGGTGGCATGGCCGAACTGGTACAGCTGCCAAATCCAGTTGCGCCAGTTGTCCGTGTACGGCGCGCCGAAGTTCTGTCCGATGATGTTTGCCGGGCTGACGATGTTGATCTTGAATGGCAGGCCGACGAGACCCTCCTCCTCAGCCTGGGCCTTCCACTGCCACACGGCCTGCTCGGCCCGCACAAGGCTCGAGTTGTGCAGAACCTCGTCGCTGCACTGGCCGCGCGAAGTCAGCGCCAGGATTGTGTCCCTTGCGTTCCACGAATCCTCCTTGACGCGCGTGTCGGTCTCCGGGACGAGCTGCGCCGCGGCCCGGATGGAGCTGGTGTAGACGAAGGAGTGCACCGACGGCTCGTGCTCGGCCGCATCCAACATGCAGCGCACGCTGTCGATTGCCAGGCTCCAGAGCGTGGCGGGCGCCCGGAGGCTGGCGGGCGCCGTGTTGTTGATGCGGGGGAGGTGGGTCGAGTGCACGATGGCCGTCATGCCCTTGACCGCCTCCTGGTAGAAGTACCTGTTGGTCGGGTAGCCGGGCGGGAGTGTGACGTGGTCAAACATGCCAGACGAGACGTATCGTGAGAAGAGCTTGTCGAGCCACTGCGCCGACTCCATCTAGGAGAGCGTCGTCCGGACCCTGCAACCAGCCTCGAGGAGCTGCTTGATGATTTGCAGCGGGATCGGCTGCGTCCCGTGGGTGACGAGCACCTTGTCATTGGGGCTAAGCCCGGCTCGAATCGAGTCGGCGGTCATTGTGGAAGATTAGCGGTGATGCGATAAATAACGCGTATCAAGCGATGCAGTGTAGTGTGATTGCAGGAATCTTGATGGGGATTGTCAGTTGAAAAGCTGATGATAGTGAGATGGAGTGAGATGGTTGGAAAGAAGAACGAACTGGCTGTCGAGGTCCGAAGCTGGGAAGCTATTAGTACTCGGGGCTCGACACTCGGGCCTCGACTGCTGCGTTAAAGTGCATTGAGCCGTCATAAGTAGGCGCGATGTCCTCGTTACCCTCAGTGGAACTGTCGTTTGCACGGGGAGGAATGGCAAGACATTGAGACGGCGGTCTGCACCTTCTGATCCCGGCACTTCTTGCCCAAAACCTGGATTGATGTTTCCTACTCGTATGTTGGAAACCTCGAGCTTCCAAACGTGCGTGTCTTCTGCTCAACAAGGACATGTCGACTTGGGAGACCCGTGTTACGGTAAGATCACATTCGTGTTATGACACGACCTCAGAATAGAACATGTTTTCTTCGAAGACTTTCGATCCCTCCAGCCCCTTTCTCTGAGGTGGTCTACACTGATGGTATGAAGGATTATGAATATGGTATGGCGTCGTTCAGATGTAATTGTCAGTGCCGCCTCGGTCACGAGCCTCTTCGGCCCGAGTCTGTGTCCGAGGCACAGCGTGGCTGCGCGCAGGCGGTTTGTGCGCTCTAGGTTCCTTGCGAGTTCACGTCCAGGAAAACTTGAACCAGGCAACCAGGGTGCCCATAACGGACACCTTGGACAGTCCTGATTCAAAGGAGAGTTCGGATTCAGAGCTGGGACCGGAAATCCAGACCACCTGCAGTCAAGCCCGGGTTGATTCGGGACTGGTGTAATCCGTACATAGTAGTTGGATTTTCCAAATGCGGCAGGAGACGCTGGACGTGGCCAATCAGCGGATTGACAAACGTCAGGCCGGCAGTGGTCCGATGTTGTTCCTAGATCAGACCACTACGGCTTCATGTGTCATACTCATACCACTGCCATCATCTGTCATATTCGGCGCAGTGTTCATTCAGGCAATTTCATTCAAAAGCGTCCAATTTCTTCCTGCTGCGGTTGTCCAGACTCATATTCCATCTCCTCTGAAGTCCGCAGTTTTCATTCTTTTTCACTGTTCTCAAGGTCCATTCGCCGCCTTACACACCTGAATTCGCAGTTCACCAAGATTTCCAAGACAAAGTACTCTATTCACAATGTCGACGGCGAGAACCCGTCCGATGCAGCACGTCGATCGCAAGTCGCTGTACACCAACCTGGAATCACGTATTCGCTACCTTCATTCCTTCCTCGACTTTGGAGCCAGTTTGTTAAAACCCTGCAGTTCATTGCATTATATAACCACCTCCGAGCATCTCCCACTAATCTCCACTCAGATGACATCGAGGCCCTCCGGTCGGGCTTCAAGTACATCCAGGCCCTGATTCCCGCAGTAGTCAACATCGTCTACCGCAAACTGCTCCAGTATGACATTACCGCGGGAGCCTTCCATACTCAGAGCACCGCCTTCGAGGGGCCTATGGACGAAAACCCGGATGAGATGAGCCCACAAATCCTGCACCGCAAGTCCTTCCTGCGGGCCTATCTCAAGAAGCTGTGCTCCGACCCCACCCAGATGGAATTCTGGGAGTATCTCGACAAAGTCGGGTATGTAACTAATCACACATTTTCTCTTGAATCCTTCTTCACCACCGCAGTCATAGCATCCTTACTAATCCTACCGTGCCCTATTCTCGTCGTAGAATGATGCACACGGGCATCGGCCGCACCCAGCCGCTGCACGTTGAGTACATCCACATCAGTGCCGCCCTCGCCGTGATACAGGACATTCTCTCCGAGGCCATCCTGTCCCACCCGCGGCTGCACATTGCCCGGAAGATTGCCATTGTCAAGGCCTTGGGAAAGGTCATTTGGATCCAGAATGATTTATTCGCCAAGTGGTATGTGCAAGACGGCGAAGAATTTACTGACGGTGTGGACTACACCCCGCTGCTTGAGCAGGAAGGATATCTCCATGGGAAACAAGTGCTTGCGCCAGAGGAGGAAGCCGCGGTGGGGTTAGAGGGGGCAAATAACGATGCTGATGGTGATTGTCCTGTTGCTGGGAATGGGCCAAAGGTGGCTGGGGTGTGTCCGTTCACCGGGATGGTGGCTGGTATTGAGGATTTGAACATCAAGGGGTCAGGGGAGGGGGAGAAGGGGAGCTGAGAGGAGATAAGCCGGGGCCAAAGGCAGTAGAGGTTGTCGTGGATGCGCAGTGAGAGGGGTTGCTAGGCTGGATGGTCTCGTGTTTGAGAGGTTCTGATTGATCACAGCATTGATCAGGGGGATGGACGGTTGGGAGTTGGCGTAAGATGTACAAGTACCAAGGTCCAGCTATTCCAAGGGGTAGAAGGGTAAGAATTATTAGAGGGATGACTTCCTTGCCGTAGGAGTTTGAGGTCCTAAGCCGTTAACTTACTGTTAGGGGATGGCTTAAGGCTCAGTTGTGAGCAGCCTCAACATTAAGCGGTTTTATCCCTGCTCGATCCTATAGATTACTAACCCTGAAATAGGAGGGAATCCTCACGTACAAGCCGTAGACTGTGGTAACTTTGAAGCAGCGTCTCAATTGACTCCAGGTTCGCCGCGTAAACTCTTGACCATTTATGAGAGGAGCAGTTGGAGGGTCACCACATCGCCAGCTTCTGACACTCCTAATTCATGACATCTTCCCGTGCTCAGTAAATGAAGAGTCTCGAGCGCTGATCCTTGCCACTCTCCTCAGAAGGTGACATGACTTTCCAGGCATCATGGTGACGATAGGTACACCTAAGTATAGTATCAGTCACGGTCTGATTTCAAAGCCAGATCCCATCGTCAAGCCGGGCGAGATCTGAGCATGTATTCTCATGCATTGACGACCTATGCTCCCAGCAGTGAGTGACCTGAGAAATATACACCATTGGCTGCCAGTTCTCATCTCCCCTTTTCATCAGCCCCTATTGTGTCATCCGTGAAGCTCCGTGCACAGCCAACCGAGTCATTCCCAACATGCGACGGCACCCTTGCTCTGCCAGTGACCTTGCAGGAAGCCTGGGACTCAGCAGGTCGAACATCTCCTGTCGCAGCAGCTGTAGCAGGAGTCATAACGCACGCGCTCGCAAGCGATTTGGCAGCTGGGGTTGCCGCCGCAGGACGAGCAGGCCCTGCGGACGACGCTGACGCAAGCCTGCTCGCAGGCGATCTGGGAGCCGGGGTTGGGGCACCGCTCTGATTGTAGCGTTATATGTTAGCTTCTGTAGGAACACTTCAACTCGCTTGCGTCGATGACTAATCGCGACGCGGCCGATGGGGAGGCGACAGGGCCAGAAAGAAGCGCATTGTTCAGGTTATCACAACGGGCTGCGTAGAGTTAGGTACGTACTCTCGATAGAGCGGTCGGTCAAGGCCTCATCGGCGGGTGCGGCGAAGGCGGCGGCGGCCATGAGGCCAAACACGCTGAGAATGGTGGTGGCGCGCATGTTGTGCAACGGGCAAGCAGCTCGGGCAGTTGGTGATGCTGAGTTTTATTGTGGCGAGGGAAAGTCCTGCTGATGGCTGTCTCTGTCTGGACTCGACCAGGCAGGGTGGTACGTCCATTTATACTTTTCTGCCGGCCAGACTCGTTTGGATCACCCTCACGCACCAAACAGCTTCTTTCATCGCGCACTCGGTTCTATGACACCCGCCATGTTGACGTTGCTGGAAGTCAGGCCGCGCTTCCGACGGCAATATCTCTGGCTGCGCATGAGGTCTGCCCCTTTGGGACGCTAACATGGCGATAAATGTTCGACACGGCCCGTACTCCGAAAGGACCAAGCAGCTGCAGTTCCTGTTGAGTCCCTAAAGCGTGTGGTTTAGATCGATTCAGGCCTAGCACTCTGCTCGAGCTGCGAGCATGTCTCTCGGCGCGCCTCTACGAGGATGCCGTATTTCCGTCTTACTCCGAGTCCTTCTACTACTACGTACACACGCCAACGGGTCCGGTTGGGGGCCCACGAACCTGCAGGCCAAGAGACGCTAAGAAGTTGTCGTACAGTAGAGGACGTCACCGGGGACGCATTTCCGTGTTCCGCTTGGGCGGGGAGCCGTTCCAGATGTGACAAGAGGTTGACTAGGGAGGCGGGGGATTTGTTACCCCGGATTACCCCAGATTTCCGCGGCTGTCGCGGGGAGCCGAAGGGGCCGGTCAATCATGGAGACAATCTCAGCTCCCTGAGCGCGCTGCTGTCCGCTCGAGATATTGACATGGTCGCACTCGGCAAAGGGGCGCACGCGAATACGGGTCTGGAGCAGCAAGCGGGTCTGCATTCCTGACCTCTCATGGTCTGAAGGATAAGGTACCGGATGCCGCCTTGCAAGATGGAGCAGAACAAGTCGGATTGTCCTTTGATCCCCTCTTTCCCCAAGTAACCGGCATGTGGTTTGCCCTGTCCCTCGAAGCAATCCGCGAATTCTCTATCTCCTGGGAAAGGGTACCAGCGGCCGGAGACACCCAAGAAATGCTCCGAACCTGAGCGTGGGACCAAGGCCCGGTTCGCCGGGTTCGGTAGGCCAAGTCTGAAGCCAGTTGACGTGATCGGGGAATACCTTGCTCGGCCTCGCTGTTAGATGCTCCGGGCTATGGCAAAAGATATTCATCTCCCGCAGGGTTCTCAACAAGATGTTCGGCGGACGGTTAACTCAAGTTAGCGCTCCCACCTAAGCCACCTTCTCATACATCAAACCCTCTGGATGGTGAGGGTTCATACGGTAGATATCCCCAAGCCATTGGAACTCTCGCTTGTCAAGAGGTATGGTCTCCAATGTCGGGAAGAACATCGGAAGGCTTGTTCTTAGACTCCTGGTTAACATCACCCAGCCAAAGTTCCCTAACCAGTCTCCCCCATTCGTAAGAGCCAGCACAGCTTTCGCCATATACACGAGATTCGGCGGTTTTGCGACCATTAACAGCTCGCTTGCAGCACCCCTTTTAAATGTCGATGTGTGACGGCTGTTGGGTCAGAAGGTTGAATATCTCCAGATCTTTCGAGCATGGCCGCGCAGTACATTCCGTCCGCTTTGTCCCAAGAAAGCATTCTTTCCTCGCAGGATATGCTCCGACGACTCCAATACATCGATGGATAGCGTCCTTCAGTGTCTGGGAATAGCGCTCTCCCCAGATTTCCATCACCCGGTCGATCAATATTTCCTGGAAATCAGCGTCATATGATTCCACTTCCGGCCCCATGTTTCTTGAAGCGTCATGTAACAGCGTTGGCCCAGGAGAGTCCTTTCTCGAGGCATATCTTGACGATTTCTCTATCTTTATCGTGTCCAGCCGCCCAATGAATAGAGCCGTACTCATTGCCGATAAGTCGAATGTCAGCACCCTTCGTAAGGAGGTGCTCAAATGCCTCCCGTCGTCCACCAACCGCGCGGCGTGCAGGCAAGATCCAACTTCGCCTTCTATCTGGTTGATTGATGCGCCGTGTTCCAAGAGAACATCGAGACATGTGATCTGCCCCCGGCAAGCAGCACATCGAAGTGGAGTAGCAAGCGTGATGCAAATCTCGCACCCGCATATCTCGCCAGTGACCCGGTGGACGTGGCGGCCGTCAGGAAGCACCCCAAGTTCCAGCAGAGCCGAAGGTTGGCTGTGAATCCGTACGACGAGGAATGCTGAACCGCGGTTCCGATTCCGTGTTCGGGGCATACAAGTTAGGCGTCGGCGCCATGCTCTACCAGCAGCCGGATCATGCGGTTAGAGCTTCCGCGCTTACCACATTGATCTAGCAGCCTTCCAGCATTCCGGGCCAAAGCGCCGAGCCGGCGATATATTGAGTTCAGATCCGGACAGCCAAGGAAGACCAACTTCTCCATGGCTTCGTAGAGTCCGAACAGAAGGCTCCCATACATTGCTTCAAGTAACTATGAGAACGAAAATCAATGCCGGTTCCGTGTATCAAGAGCTGCTCAACTGCTTTCCAAAATTGTGCTGGGTTGCGTATACAAGAGGGCTGCTGATATGGCCCGCTTCAAGACCCTTTATATAGCTCGAGAGCATCACTCTGCCTTTTGAGTCCAGCCCAGGTGTCAGAAAAAGCGTTGGCTGATTGGAACCTCGTAAGAATGATGTCCAGAAAGAGAGCGCCACCACGGTGTTACACCAATTCAGATAAGGTTCCCGGGCGCCGCTATGGAGGAATTCAAAGATTAATTCATCAAGAACTCCTCCTTCAGTCTATTCATTTGCCTCATGGGCGTGGTCGGCTCAGAAGTCTGCAGCGAATCGGGTGAACGGGACTTGTTCCTCGTTTCTCCTGCCATGTTCGATGAAGATATCATAATGCAGCAATAGGCTACTGCAGAGCTCTGCCATGACGCGGTTCCCTATGCCAGGGGTAAGCAAGAAACTGCGAGCATTGTGTTGTTTGGTCTGTTCCGACACGATGTATTCCTTGACCGAGAAATGTGCCAGACAGAGAAAGTCTGCGTCATCGCAGCCTAAACGGAACCGGGAAGGTCTAGTGAGAGTTGAGGATACCAAGCTCGAACAAGCGGTCAAGAGACGGTCCCAGTAAATCTCAATATTCTTCATCCGCGACTTCCTTCAGTGTTAAGGCGAAGAATGACTCCGATTTGGGTCTTGGATAGCGCGCGCCCGGAGAACGCCAGCGCTAACAAAACCCGCTCGATATTGTGAGCTTGTCTGCCATCAGGACGCGAGAGAATTCGCTCGTATATCGTATATAAATCCTCAAGCAGTGAGGCTAGAACCTCGTCGATCTCTTCGGAGCTACCGCATGACTCGAGCGAATCGAGCTGACACTGCGCCCATCGGAACCTGTACTCGAATAGTCAGAATAAAACACGCTCCACATACCTTGCGAAGGTACAGAACATACATACCGCCTACGTTGCGAGTCAGGTTTCTTGCACCTTTTTCTTATCTGCAGAACTCTAGACCCTCATGTTTCTCGGAATCCCGGATTCTGTTTTTGACGTATAGTGCAATGTCCTTGTCGACGTAGGCTGCAGCAAGCGGAACCTCGCGTGCAATGCTTGCCAGCGCTAGTTCGATATCTCGCTCCCCGCGGCTAAAAGCAATAAGATGAACGTTGGGAAGCAATGACAGTCCCTTGAGGTACTGGAGGAGCGGTCGTTCGATCTGAACATTCATCCAAAGTGGTCACCACAACGAACGCCTTGTGAAAGTGTGTCAGCGCGGCCACAACACACTTGAGGACGCTGACGCTTGAAGGCTGGCTTGACCCTGATGCGCAGTCATGGTACAGTCTTCGCAGCTGTTTGAAGGCTTCAGGGCTGCGTAAAGCGAGTTGAATAAGAATCGACCTAAAGAGCGCGTCGGACTGCTGTTGAGCCGCACTTTGGAAGTCGAAAACACGGCATTTAGAGAATCTTATTCGCGATGAAGCAGAGATTGTGATGATTGCCGAGCATTGTATGGTTTTCCCGGCGCCCGGGATTCCCGTCAGCCAGAGGAATTGAGGAGTTGAGAGCCAGGTCTAAAAAGCGTCGGAAGAGATGAACCAGTCTCCGGTTCCTAAGTGCTGTTTTGACACCGCATCTCCCAGGCTCTTCCAGATAACGGCGCTTTAAGCCACTCGATGGCTCTTCGATTAGTCTTATTCCCAATATACTGCTCAAGCAAAGAGGATTGCAAGCTAGGATCTTCTCCATGGCGAGTAGAACAACACTGGAGAACGCCACAAGTCAGTATCCAGCTTGTATCGTGGCGTCTTAGGGTTGTCGTACACTGATTGGGACAGAACTGCGAGCCCAATTTGAGTCTTCAAACGCTCAATGTTCTCCAAGTGCTTCTCAATGTCCTTTCTGCGGTGGCCAGGCAAGAAGGGACGAACTGTCAAGATTCTCGGGATGCTGGTAATCTCTGCGAGGCAGGCGGCCATCGGACCGTCAGCTCTCTCCATCATGTCTTCTAAGAAGGCGAGCATGGCCTGTTCTGGCAGCCTTGTCCTCTTGGTCACCCTGCGCAGTTTGAGTGTCTCTGACATTGTCCAGGATTTGTTCGAGGATCCGCATCAAGTCGCGCAGGTCGCAGTTGTGCGAAACGCGATCTCAGGTGCGTCCTAGTAGATGCCGTAGATGTAGATTTGAGCGATTGCCTTCGCTGCGAAGCCAAGAAAGGTGAGGATGGCAGATGCGGCGCCGACGGCTTCCATGATGATCTCCGCGACACGGAGAATCCCCTGTTCCATACGTGATGACTGATGTATTCGTGGCAGGGCTCCAAGACGCCGCCATTACCATAAAGCTCTCGGAGATATGAGGAGCGTCGCGAGCCCCGCATATATATGGTGGACGAATCAGCCAACCCGTCTCGCAGGTGACTGCCCGAGTTTGAAGCCTCACAGCAGCTGTCATATTGGGCGAGAACTACTCCACACAGCAGGCAGCTGCCAGCACTGCTTACTACTGTATTCACGCAGCCCAGATGCATTGCAGGCGGCAGAGAAGACCAGTGTTAGAGAGCCGGAACTGGATTGTCGAGTATCAACCATTCATTGCCTGCTTTAGCCCTTGCCCAAGGCTTTAAGCGAAGATGCGATTTGCTGCTAAGAAGGGGAACACCGCATGCCGCGTTCGAGGTAAGCTTGAAGTGGTGGTTGTCATTTCCACCGACTCTTACGGGATATCCGAACGGGTGAAATATCTTGCATTGCGAGGTTTCAAGTTGTGTGTCTCATGCTCTTGCTATCGGTCATCAATGTGAACTCTCAGGCCGGAAAATCGGGGCTGGCGATGCCAAGACCAGCCACTCAGACCCACTTCAAGGCAACAGAAGCTTGGGTAAGCTCGCATGGTCCTGGCCACAGCAACATCGCAAGTCAACGACGACGACGGCGACAGACTCCATCCACCACGAAACTATCACGAACGACTGTTTTCGAGACGACTGCCGAGTTCTAGCACTACTTCCTATTCTCCTCCTTCGACCCCGAATCAGAAGACAGATTGCACCGAACCATGGCGTCAGACCAGGAGCGCGAGCACGCCCTCGCCTCCTTCAAGCAGAAGCTCATCGAGTCGCGGGAATGGGAGACGAAACTCAAAAATTTGCGGTTGGAGATCAAGGACCTGCAAAAAGAATTCGATCACACAGAAGAAAGCATCAAGGCGTTACAAAGCGTCGGCCAGATCATCGGCGAAGTGCTGAAGCAGTTGGACGATGAGCGATGTGCGTTGAGCCCTCACCCATTCATGACCCGCGCGAAGACTGGCGCAAATGCTGATGTTATATCTCGCCATTATAGTCATTGTCAAGGCCTCGTCCGGGCCGCGCTACGTGGTCGGATGCCGGTCCAAGGTGGACAAGGCCAAGATGAAGCAAGGAACGCGCGTGGCGCTCGACATGACGACGCTCACCATCATGCGCATGTTGCCGCGCGAGGTCGACCCGCTCGTCTACAACATGTCGCTGGAGGACCCGGGGCAGGTCAGCTTCGCCGGCATCGGCGGGCTCAATGACCAGATCCGCGAGCTCAGGGAGGTGATCGAGCTGCCACTCAAGAACCCAGAGTTGTTCCTGCGTGTCGGCATCAAACCGCCGAAGGGCGTGCTTCTCTACGGGCCGCCAGGCACAGGAAAGACGCTCCTGGCCAGGGCGGTGGCGAGCAGTCTGGAGACCAACTTCCTGAAGGGTGCGTAGCACTTCTCCCTGCCCACAGCCTGTCACTAACAAAATCCCCGTTAGTCGTCTCCTCAGCCATCGTCGACAAGTACATCGGCGAATCCGCCCGCCTGATCCGCGAAATGTTCGGGTACGCCAAGGAGCACGAGCCGTGCATCATCTTCATGGACGAGATTGACGCCATTGGCGGGCGGCGGTTCAGCGAGGGCACGAGCGCGGACCGCGAGATCCAGCGCACGCTTATGGAGTTGCTCAACCAGCTCGATGGCTTCGACTACCTGGGCAAGACCAAGATTATCATGGCGACCAACCGGCCCGACACGCTCGACCCGGCGCTGCTGCGCGCCGGCCGGCTCGACCGCAAGATCGAGATCCCGCTGCCCAACGAAGTCGGCCGGCTCGAGATCCTCAAGATCCATGCTGCTGGCGTGGCCAAGGAGGGCGAGATTGATTTTGAGAGTGTCGTCAAGATGAGCGATGGACTGAACGGCGCTGATTTGCGGAACGTGGTGACCGAGGCGTAAGTTTTTTATTGTTCAGGTTTAGTATGGATTGCACACCTCGTGTGCTGACGCTCAATTTCCAGGGGCCTCTTTGCCATCAAGGACAACAGAGACGCCATCAACCAAGACGACTTCAACAAAGCGGTGCGCAAGCTGGTTGAGGCGAAGAAGCTGGAGGGCAAGCTGGAATATCAGAAGTTGTAACCGCGGGGGTGCATGCATGTGCGGACAGGAAGGGATGCAACCCTGGGACTCTGCATGGTGGTGGTGATTCTACACACGAAAATGGACGTCGTCAAGGGAGGCACTTGAACAACGTGTAATATTGTAGGAATATGGACTTGATGAGCCCCGGGATGAAGTACACAGCTTGGTGGTCAGCGCCCAAGAAAGTTGCGGCGGGATGTAGCCCGCGCTGGGTTCCATGGAGGATTCCGTGAGCATTGATGAGCAGCAAGCCTTTACGGACTTCCGTTGCACCTATCATCGGCGTCAATTGGCCTGTGCCTCCTTGCAACCTGTCTATGCCGAGTATCGGGCTGTGCAGCAGTTGCTTCCTCGCTCGCGAACGTGGCCAGATAGGGCTGCTAGTTCGGTATGCGGCTCTTTCGCATGGCCCGATGCCGAGGACCTCGCACTTGTTGACCAATGATGTAAGAACGGTAACTCAGCCTCTGCCGGATATAACAGAGCCACTGCCGCTTCTGTGACTCTGGCTGGCCCGATCATTAAGGTTCCATTTGCTACGGAACTTTTAGTCGAGCTGTTACGATATGCTGGTGAATTATTATCACATCATGCACTCCAAATCTGATAAAGCTATTGAATGGCAATGCCGGACGTTTGAGGAACAGTTCCAACAATGAACTTGGCCGCTATCGAACCGATGCTCGTGTTGAGAATGCAGTTTCCGGCATCGACGTTGTGGAGCGGCCAGATTCTAAGAATAGGCGCCAAGGAAAGGGGTCAACCCTTCATGCTTCATGGGGGGTTTCACAGCCGCAAAAAGCGGGACCCAACATCACACACCCCGGCAGCAGTACGGAATACAGCACAACCCTTAAATTATTGTTTGTGCCCCACTTAATCTTACCTTTTCTAGCAGTTTTGGCTGGAGTATTGAGCTAACGAGCGCACTCACATTCGGAACCCATGAAGCTGCGATTCTCAGCTATTGGGCCGACAGCCTATTGGCTTCCACGCCTTCTGTAAACCCACCGGAAGTCACGAGCTAGCAATAATTGGGGCGGGGGTGGGGGGGTTGTATAGATGGCTGGATGTCTAATAAAGGTTGCAGATATCGCAGGATTATTCGTTGCGTCGTCGTCGTGTTTACGCGCGCGATACCCTGTTCCTGAATCGATTAAACATGGACCGTGTAAGTTGCGGTGCTGCGGGGGGCGAGAGACATCCTTGTTTCGATCCAAGATATTGTTGCCGGTGTAACGGCCGGTGATGTATCCGCTGTTGGCATTCCGTATGTTGAAGCTCAGTGCTCAGCCAAGGGGCTGCGTCGATCCACTCAGATACGAAGCCTCTCCACTGCCGCGGCCGAGGATTTCAGGTTTGTATGCCAAGACTAGTCCAGGATCGGTCACTCAGGGCGTCATCAGTGGTGAGAGGTTGCCGGATGGCGGTGAGGCCATCTACATACATTACTTCGTAGATTTTACACGAGTCTCTGGGCGCGAACGGGCGGACAACGGCACCCTTTGTACAGTTTACTCCGTAAATCCACCTGCTTCACCAACGCAGTGCTACAGGTTGCTAGGGAAAAATGCGACGAAAAACGCTGCCAATGAGAGCTGCGAAATCCACCATGAGAGACGGCGAAGGCGCAGATACCCCCAGATCTCGCTGCTGGATAGCATGCTGCTAGCGGCGCCACGCATGGACAAGGCAGAATGGAACTAAGGGCGAGATGCTTACACGCTAACATTCATCTGATGATTTCTGAGAACATCACCTGCTTCTGGGCTATATCGACTTTTAGCTTATCGACAGAGGCGGTGCAATTGAATAGAAACAATTCCGGTCGAGAGCGCGAGTGAGACATGGTACACCACAACCATCTCATCGAAGCCTCAAGATTGGCATATGCTTATTGGGCATCCGGGAACAGAAATGGAATAGTAGCTGAACTGGCGAAGACGTTACGGGAGAGGAGGCGGTTTTACTCGTAGGTTCTAGGCGATGAGCGGTCGCCTCTTGTCAGACGAAACTGGGAAAACAGTGACGACAAGCGGAACTGAACGATGGGTGATCGGGCACATACATCATGAACCGAATTGTGCACGTCTTGAAAGAGAGGAAAGAACCAGCCGGGAGAGCTGATGAAGGGAGCTAGGAGCAGGCAGCCTCAGATTGCTCTCCTTCCCGAAGAGGATTTTCCTTTGGATTCTCAAGCCGCAACCCCTGGAGGGGCAATGACGACTTTGTGCCTGGCTCGGCTTGACCCCCTGTCTCGTCTGGCCTCCAGCAGGCTCCACATTCGCATATCGTTGTTAGCGCCTACGGCCTGCAGCATTCCAACCCCCGCCAGAGCAACAGCCATAAAGTCAACTTAGCTCCCCGACCATCGCAGCGACTGTTCCTGCCCATATCCATCCTGCTCCTCGCCATCGTCGTGCAACCTCTCGTCCACCCTCTCGCGCCTTGGGCCTTGCTACACCAGTTCTCGTGATACCCTCAGCACCCCGCGCCCGCCTTTGCATCCTTTTCTTGTGTTTTCTTCCCGTCACTCGCTGGTTAGCCCGTCAAGATGTGGTACGAACGACCCCCAAGCCCAACCCCGCCTTCACTCGCGCTTTGCTGCTGTCCTCGCGGGGAAGCAAGCGGAATGAAGGGCTGGGCACCTCTTGAGACAAGGGATCGAGCGACGACGGCTTGCTGACTGACCGGACGGAATGTCTTGCAGTGGCATTTTCGGTTACATCAACTACCTGGTGGAAAAGGACCGGAAGTTCATTCTTGACACGCTCATCAACGGTATGTCCACTACTGCGGTCGCATACAAACCCCTGGCGCTGCAGGAACGCTCTCGGCCCCGCCCTTTCCATATGTGCAAAACAGGGAATAGTCAAAAATTCCGCTCTCGCAAGCTTTGGTAGCTGACGTACGCATCTGCCGGGTAATTTAGGCCTTTCCCGTCTCGAGTACCGCGGCTACGACTCTGCCGGCCTCGCCATCGATGGCGACAAGAAGAAGGAGGTGTTTGCCTTCAAGGAGGTGGGCAAGGTTGCCAAGCTGAGGCAGCTTATTGACGAGTCTGAACTCGACCTCACCAAAACATTTGATTCACACTGCGGCATCGCGCACACCCGGTGGGCGACCCACGGCCCTCCGTCCCGCACCAATTGCCACCCCCACAGGTACGTCGAGATGGAGCTGAGCGCCGATTGATTGCGCAGAGGTCGTCCAAACAGACCGCTAAACACGACCCCCGCTAGGTCTGACCCGAACTGGGAGTTCTCCATCGTCCACAATGGCATCATCACCAACTACAAGGAACTCAAGACGCTCCTCGAGAGCAAGGGCTTCCGGTTCGAGACCGAGACCGACACCGAGTGCATTGCCAAGCTGGCCAAGTACATCTACGACCAGCACCCGAACGTGGGCTTTACCGACCTGGCCAAGGCCGTTATTAGCGAGCTCGAGGGCGCCTACGGTCTCCTTATCAAGAGCGTGCATTACCCCCACGAGGTGATTGCCGCCCGCAAGGGCTCGCCGCTGGTTATTGGTGTCAAGACGCAGAAGCGCATGAAGGTTGACTTTGTCGATGTTGAATACGCCGACGAAAACAGCCCGCTCCCTGCCGAGACTGCCGCGCAGAATGTGGCTCTTAAGAAGTCGTCGGGCCCTGGCGGCCTTCTCTCCCCTAACGGCCTGCTGAGTGCCCCCGACAAGTCGCTCCTCCACCGGTCGCAGTCGCGCGCGTTCATGACCGACGATGGCCTGCCGATGCCCACCGAGTTCTTCCTGTCCTCGGACCCTTCAGCCATCGTTGAACACACCAAGAAGGTCATGTACCTCGAGGACGATGATATTGCCCACATTCATGAGGGCTCTTTGAACATTCACCGCCTTAAGAAGGCGGATGGCAGCAGCAACGTGCGAACCATCCAGACGCTCGAGCTCGAACTGCAGGAGATCATGAAGGGCAAGTTCGACCACTTCATGCAGAAGGAGATCTTCGAGCAGCCCGAGTCCGTCATCAACACGATGCGTGGCCGTCTCGACATTGGCAACAAGACGGTGACGCTGGGTGGTCTTCGCAACTACATCAGCACCATCCGCCGGTGCCGCCGCATCATCTTCATCGCCTGCGGTACCTCGTACCACAGCTGCATGGCCGTGCGGGGTATCTTTGAGGAACTCACCGAGATTCCGATTGCCGTCGAGCTCGCGTCCGACTTCCTGGACCGGCAAGCGCCGGTGTTCCGGGACGACACGTGCGTGTTTGTGTCGCAGTCCGGCGAGACCGCCGACTCGCTGATGGCGCTGAGGTACTGCCTGGAGCGGGGTGCCTTGACGGTGGGTATAGTGAACGTGGTTGGCTCGAGCATCTCGCTCCTGACTCACTGCGGTGTGCACGTCAACGCTGGTCCCGAGATTGGTGTCGCCTCGACCAAGGCCTACACGTCGCAGTTCGTCGCCATGGTTATGTTCGCCCTGTCGCTTAGCGAGGACCGGGCGTCCAAGCAAAAGCGGCGCGAGGAGATCATGGAGGGCCTCAGCAAGATCAGCGAGCAGATCAAGTCGGTCCTGACGCAGGACCAGAAGATCAAGCAGCTGTGCGAGAAGACGTTCAAGAATCAGAAGAGCTTGCTGCTCCTCGGCCGCGGCAGCCAGTACAGCACAGCGCTGGAAGGTGCCTTGAAGATCAAGGAAATCAGCTATCTACACTGCGAGGCCGTCATGAGCGGTGAGCTCAAGCACGGAGTCCTCGCGCTGGTGGACGAGAACTTGCCCATCATCATGATCTTGACGCGCGACGATCTCTTCAAGAAGAGTCTCAACGCCTACCAGCAAGGTATGTCTCGTTATTCTGTTCCACACTATCAAGACGCTAGTTAACGCTGTGAAAAGTCGTTGCCCGAGGTGGAAAGCCTATTGTGATTTGCAACCCGGATGACGAGGAGTTTAAGAGCAATCTTGCCGAGAAGATCGAAATCCCCAAGACGGTCGACGTCCTGCAGGGCATCCTGAACGTCATCCCTCTGCAGCTGATTGCTTACTGGCTCGCTGTCATGGAGGGTCTCAACGTCGACTTCCCGCGCAACCTCGCCAAATCGGTCACTGTCGAGTGAAGGAGCTGAAGGAGCGTCAGTCCGGAGAAACTGAGGGCAACCAAAGGCGCGGTCGGATCCTTCCTTGGTCTCCCCGTCTTGGACACCAGCGCCTCCATTTATCATGTACTAGTAATAATGGCTACCATACTATTCGCCGGCTGGCTAGGAGTTGACGCTAGGAAAACGGGAGAGCGTCGCCAATAAGGTCGCTGGCGCCGCGGAGGATTGGGTTTAGTGGTAACAGGGTTGGTTCATTTGGGATAATGAATAGCGGTAGCGATAGGGTGACAGGAAAGGAGATGGTCAGGAAAGCCATCTTTCGCAGCAATATACTTGTTATGGACACGCGGATCCTCAACCTCTGTAATGCTCCAAGAGCCGGCCTTCATGTAGGGGCATTCTCACAGTTACGACGGGCTTGTTGCAGTCCTACCGAGCAGTTCAGAACACGTGCGTGCTTGCCCCGGATCAGAGCAGCTCTGCATGATGAATTGCTCGTCTACCCCGTTCATGGATAACTTGGAAGCCAACCAATCTACCATCTAGACAGTCTGCGTACCATACCCGCGAATCCGCTCGGCAAACGCCCAGCTCTGCTTCTCCAGCTGCTCGTCCTCGCTCAACTCTACGCCGTCCTTGGTTACCACCGCGATACTGTACCGATCCAGCGACCGCGCGTCGCGGTAAAAGAGCACTTTCATGCACTCCTTGACCACGTTGACCGCCTCCTCGCGGCTCAGCCGCGCCGCGTCCTCCTCGGTGGCCGCGTACCGCCGCATGATAGGCTGCGCCAGCATCGCGCCGAAACCTGACGCCAGCGAGGGGGAGGTGAAGGTCGTGCCGCGCAGGTCAACGCTCGCAAGGAAGGGTTTCGAGGAGCTATCAAAGCCGGCGACGAGGATTTGGTTCCAGAGCGGGTCAAAGTCATTGCGCCGCCGGTACATGAGCTTGGAGAGATACTTGTGCAGGTTCGCGGCGTTGAGCTGGGACTTTGCGGGATTCTCGGAGTGCTCGTGCTCGTAGCTCTCGTCGATGGCCAGCTCAGTCAGGTGGCGGTCGAGGAACTGCATGTCGGAGACGTCGCCGCCGAAGCCGACGACCGAGGTCGAGAGGAAGGGGCGGAGGCGCTTGACGTCGGTGAAGCGCGCTAGGGAGCCGTAGGAGGCTGGGACGGGGGCCCGCGGTTGTCAGCATGTAGGAACTTGGGGCCGGGGAAGGGAGGAGGATCGTGGGATAGGGTTGCTTACCCAGGTTATCGGCAGCCATGACAACGCCATCTCTGAACTTGATGGCGATGACTGAGGTGCCCGTTACAACGGGCGATTGTGTCGCCGTCTTGGGGCCGCTGGTCTGGAGGTAGGAGGCATCGTAGGCGCCGTAGACGTCGTCTCTGGGCTGTGCGGAAGGCGTCAGTTGAGCTGCGTTGTTGGTCGACGACCAAGTGATGGGAACCTACACGGCCCCAAGCTTGCGGGCGGTGATCCATGGTTGCTGGGGTGTGTGTGCGGGCAAGACTGAACAGATATTGAATCTGGAAGCTCGGCAATTTATTTGTGTTCGTCAAATGCAAGAGTCGCAGCGGTGAGTTGCCGCCGGTCGTCGTGGGTGGTTCGAGTTCGTTGTGTTGGAGGTGGGAAGCTAGTGGTTGGTAGGCTCGAGCTCCCTGTAGCTTCGCGTCCCAGTGCTGCCTTCCCGGCTGGCTGAGGGCTATGCCAAGAATTCCTGCCTGAGGCGCAGACACCAAGAATCGCATTGCCAGGCTTTTGAACCAAGCACCACGTGACCCCCTTCATCTTCACCCGGAAAACAACAGACAATTCGACGCTTACTAAAAAAAGGTATTGCAAAACGAGTTAGAAGGGTCTGCTTCCGGTAGCTTCTATAGGAGAAGACAAGGCATGGGCCTCGTACAGTATGAGAGCAGCGACGAGGATGAAACGATTCAGCCTCAAGTCGCGCCTCAAGTAAGCGGTTCACTCGCCCGTCCCGTGATAGTAACATGTGCTCACACTTCATCAAGGATCCTCAGAAACCATCAGTCCGGTCACCCCCCGCGAGAAATGAGAGTGCATCCAGTATGTCTTGGACGCCGTCAATCGAAGCCTCACTCATTGACCATCTCAACCCAGCACCCACTGTTGCTCCGACCTCCCCAACACCAAGAGAACCACCACAAAACTCTCCTCTACAGTCGCCCACAGCTCCCGCCTCAGGCCCTCAACTACGCCCCGTTCTCGGGCCAACCCGGCCCCCTCGACTCAAATCCACCTTAGCACAGCCCGAAACAGCCGCACAACCAGAAGAAGAAGCCGACCTCACCTTCCTCGACCCCCAAGAAGGAGAAGCAGAAGGGGCCTCCACGAACCCGCCACCATCTCCCTACACCCAAACCCGCACCCTGCTGCACAACCTGACCCTGCCCGCCCACCCCAACATGGACATCCCCCCCTCACCGCCAGGCACCCCGCCGCCGGGCCACGACGCCCTCACGTCCAAGTTCTCCACCTTCCTCAACCTGAAACGCACACAAGGCGTGCACTTCAACGAGCGGCTTGCCGCGTCGGCGGGGTTGAAGAACCCCAGCATATGCGACAAGTTAATGGGATTCGTCGGGTTCGAGACTGAGTTCTCAGCGTCATCATCGGAAGACACAACCCGAGGAGGAGGAAGAGAGGATGATGGCGCAGAGGTTATCGACAGGGCGGTGGGACAGTACGGCACGGTGCTGAACGCTGATGTGTGGGATAGTGGGATTAGTTTCCCGCCGTGGGCTTACAAAGGGCCGCTGAGGAGGGCTCAAGAACGAGGCGCGAAGGAGAGGGAGCGTGGAAGGGGGGAGGCGATCGAGTTTGTCAAAGCAAGTGGAGCGACTTCCGGCGGTGGTGGTGATGGGGGAAGTGGTGTGTGAAGTGGGGCTGGGACGCCTGGGCTGGCTCAAGGGTAGTGCAAGAGGAGGGGGAGATGGGATACGTGAAGGGGAATGATTGGTATGGAAACGGAGGTCAAGTTGTCAGTGGTGTGGATGACCACAGATACTCCATACCGCAGCTGCAATGGTGGTCGTGATACCCGGTGAGAAGTGAGGAAGACTGCGTGAAGTACGGTACGAGGAGTCAGCGGTTAGGGACGACCATGTGGTGATAAGTCTTGCGAGGTGTATACCTGTGCCAACCATCAACATACAGGCTCCTTCAATCTGGTTCAAAGGCAATTGGTGTGTAGCTTCTTGGCGACTCGCCAAGATGGCACCCAGATATGCAAGTCATGCGCACAGACTGCACCCATCATCCATTAAGCTCGAGACTGCATCGCCAGCTGCTGCTCAGAGCGCCGCCGCCGCCCGCCCTTGCATGAATACTCCGCGTCCGACTGCCGCTCTTGGCAGCCGGGCATCCGTCGTCCACAACCATGACTCCACATCGTGCCATGTGCTCCCGTAACCTCAGTTGTAGTATCTCACGTTATACTCCTATTAGAATGGTATCTCCCCGCCGCGCAAATAAGTACCAGGCAAAGATAGTAACAGAAAACAGCATAGTATGCGATTAAAACAGGTCCAGAGCTCTCTTGTGGCCGAGACCGCCGCACGGGATGGTGACGTTCAGGTGAGTCTTGACGGCCTCGCCGATGGGGATGTCGACCGTCTGATTGTGAGCGGCCAGGGCGTCGGCAAAGTAGGGCAGCGGCTGGCCGTTGTTAACAACCGACTTGCCGCGGATCTGGAAGGGGAGCACTCCGCCGTTCTCGCAATACGGCTTCTGGCCGAGGACTTCAATGACGTCGGCATTACTGATAGTAGCGCGCATCGTGTACTCGTTCATGCCCGGCCGCAGCGTCAGGTTGTCAATGTAGACGGTGCCGACATCCTTGCCCAGCAAGTAGTTGTAGAAGGTAACATTGCCCTGGACCAGGTCAGCGGAGCGGCCTCTAGAGTTGGACCATTGCGTGGTTGACGTACGAGCTCAAACTCGACCAACGAGGCGTTGGGAATGGAGACATTGGCCCTAAAGTTATTCCCCATCGTGTCATTTTGGAGAGAGACCCAGGTTGGCTTGACCACAGTGCCTTCCAGCCCGCGGAGTCCTGGGTCATGTTAGTAGATGATCCACCGGACAGCGGGGGTAAGCTGGACAGTTGCGCACCGTTCATGGTAAGGGTCTTCTTGAACGTGATTGGGTATGCGCGTGATATGCCCCTGACATGGACGTGGGTATCACCCTGAACGGTCACCCGGAGGGTCTCGTTGGCGAGAAGCCAGGTGTTGTACCTGGTCAAGGCCTCGAGGTTTTCGATCGGGAGGAACTGGGTGACGTTGACCGTCTGAAGCGCGTCGGCGGTGGTCGGGGGGAAGTTGAGTGTAGCAAAGGGAGTGTGCGGCTGGTAGTCCTCGAGGTACATGGCACCCGGGAAGGCATTGATATCGGCATGAACCGAGCCGTCCGTCTTGATGGTGCTGTTGATGGACATGGTCAAGTTCTGAGTCTGCGTATTGACGGCGAGGAGACCATCGAAGATGAGCTCGGCATCATCCAGCTTCTGTTGAGCAATCTTGGGGACGCCAACCAGCAGGCTGAAACGGGCGGTCAGTATACGGCGCGTGCGAGGGCCATTTGCTGTGCCACTTACACCACTGGCACGACAATGACGACGACGACCACGATGACAATCAGGTACGCCCACCAGAACCTAGCGCAGTGCCCGACGCAGCCACGCCTCCGGGGCTTGACCGTCTCGGCCTGGGTAACGGCGGACTTATCGACATCACCCATGGTTTCGACGCTTCGGTGGAGTGGTTTGAGCAGTCGGTGGGATGATGCTAATACCGCCTCTCGACTCACTCAGGCGAGAGTCGGACAAGGCGAGTGTTCAGTGGGGAAGCGTCGGGAGGCAGAATGGGCATCAGACATGGGCAGAGGAAGTCGAGCGAGGAAAGAGCAGGGTCTTGCATTTATAATAGAATTTCTGACTGCAAGTAAAAGGGACCTTGAGGTTGCAATGGTCGGGGAGGAAATGGAGTCCGTTGGAGCCAATATAGCAGGGGATGCTGCCTGCCGTGCAAAGCCCGCAAACCTCGACTGCGGGCATGGCCAGTCAAGAGAACCTGGAAGCATGGCGGGGACGGATAGGAAAGGAAGAGCAAGGGGATCATCGGTCCCGCGTGAACGCAGGAGAAAGAAAGGAGCAACCCATCTTGCCACCCGCCAGTTCCAACCAACAAACAAGCAGTCGCGCACGAGAGCGGAAACCCTCCTGGGCACTTTCTCGAGCCCGAACTTCCAGTCAGGGCCCATTTCCGGCCCATCCAATGCCGGCCGCTAAGCCCGTTATAGCATGTCGTCCGGTCCCACCTTCTGCAAGAGATCTGCACGACGGAGACGGCCTCATGGATAAACCCTAACCCTAGGTTAAGAAACCACTGTGGTAATTTGTGGCGTGCCCCTGCAATCGACAGGACAGACTGGCAGCCGTCGAATCAACAGCAAGGAGTGCGAACCTTCAAATCGAACTCTTGTTTCAGACCTCAGCCGTTTGGCTCTGGCCGCCTTCAATGTTGAAGAGGCAGACGGAGTCCACCGCGGCCAGCTCTGTGGGCCGCAGATGGTGGCTTCGGTGTGCCTCTTGGCTTCATGGGGAAGATGGGTCGCCCCGAGAGAAGCTCTGTGGGGATTGTGGAGGAAAGGCTGGACGGTGTCGGCTCTAGCGTGGAGAGGTGCTTGTCCCGTGAACATCGCGGGGTACTCCGTAGTACCCTGGGCAGTTGCCGACCTCGAGGCCGTGCAGGGACAGGAGTTCGCCCAGCTCCATGGAAACACTACTGTCCTTGTCCACACAGCAAAACCTGTTTTAAGTTGTGATTTTTCTTCAGGTTGTCTTCAGGTCCCTCGATCTGCGTGTGGTCAGTGTTGATGGCCTCGTCAACTCATGCTACTGACACTGAGTACAGAAGCAACTGCAACGTGACAGTATCGTGCAACTTGAAGCTTGCGGGAAGAGAGTCGGAGTGTACGATGTTAGGAACAACATTGTTGAAAGCTCACGTTTCCTGAAGGAACACATGCAACAGGCTCACAGGCGTGCCAGGCATGACTACCTGAGCAAGATGCAGCCAAGAGATCATCTGGTATTGTGCCCCGCTTCTGTCTGGGGAGCGTCAGGGGTGCGATTCGCATCCCTGCCCTGATAGGAAAGCTCCTCGGCATGTTGCGAGGTTCGATGGAGCACATGAAAACTTCTGGTCTTGCGAGGAAACACCATGAGTCTGCTGCATTCCCGTTCCTCAGATGCGCCGTCAGAGGGAATTGAATCGACACTATTGGGTAATTGCGGGGTCGGCCGGCAAGTATGGTGTACGAATGATGAAAGGGTTTCGGATTCTGAGTAGACAACGACTTCTGCATTTGCATGTGCAAATCCGACAACCACACCAAACGGGCCGTTTCTGCAGGGCAGAGTCCGGGCAACGCTCGTGACCAATTTGCCTGGTCGCAGTGGCGGAAATGTCCCGCCCCTTTATTGCCCGCCTTGGGCTCATCACGGATACGATGTGATAGAATGCCGATAGCTCACAAGACGTTGTTCGGTGTGGCGCGTGCCTTTATGAGGCGGACTGGACGCTGCTCGGAGATTTGAATCGAGTTGATGGCCAAGACGGCAAGGGTGGGCTCAGGGGTACTGAGTTAACATACCATGAACCAGATAGTCATTCAAACCGGCCGGGAGTTAACGACTTCTATTCATCCGCTGCCAGATATCAGCGCAAGAGGCAAACTCAGGTTTTCAGGCAAAAGCGGCTGCGGACACGAGCAACAGAAAGCTATCTTGAACGACCGACCCTAGCCCCTAATCGTGCCTACCGGAACACATGTCTTCACACCTTCCTGACCTCTAAACGGCAGTGAGCCAATCAGCTGTCAAAGGGCGAGCCGAACCTGCAGGTGATGTTGTGAGTATCTTATTGAAAAACGGGAGATCAAGTTTCCATGCAATACAATCATGGACCCCGAACCATGAAGTAACATGTTCGGCAGGAACAAGTTCAATTGGGAGCCAGTCTCCGGCAATGCTGCAACGGGTCCATTGTTGAATGTCTCAAAAACATACATGTCTTGAAATTTTGTTCTACCGATCCAGCTTCATCCGAGACGGGCGATGCCGGGCTCATTAGACCGTTCATGTAGCCAATTCAGACGAGCGGCTCGAAGCTGAAATTCATCCAGAAATCGGCTCCGTCTCGCCACATATATGGACCAGATCAGTCCCATATCAATTCTGGCAGTACTGTAGCGTACTACATCCTTTGATACATCCCTTCAGGTTGACATCACCATCTCTCGAGTAGACGGGAGACGTCAAAAACTGACCCTGTGATGTTGAAACGAGGCGCAGGCAACCAACACATGCGTAATGTCTGTCGACGCGATCATGGGGAACAAACCCCAGCCTCGGCTGGTGCTGTAAATCAGGAAGCGTACTCCCGCTAGGGTAACCATACACAATACATTGCGACTTGTCCTTGGAGCAGACCCCTCACATCTCAGGCCCTTTTCGGTCGAAAAGAAAAGCAATGGAAGTACCTCAAAGTGCCCCCATATAACGAAGTACCTCTCGGTCGTAGGTGACTATCTCCCGCTTCCCAGTTGCGGCAGCTTTCCAAGTGTCAGAGAACATCTTCGCCCGGTAATCTCGAAGCACAACACGATCGTCGTTTCCCGCATGCTTGGAAGGCACAGATCGATGCGCTCATAGCTTGGCGCGGGCCGAGGTCCATAGCCCGGACCGGTCCAGCCCGGCATCCCCGTCGAATATATCCCGCTCCACCATGCGGGTATTGATCTGGGATCGACCGTGTCAGCTTACAGGACGCTCCTGTAGCATATGATTGGGTCAAGATAAAACTCACAAAGCGCGGTCCCAGCTCCGACAGGTCCTTGGCACCCAGCATCTTCATACACGTCTCGATCTCGCCTTGCAAGACTAGAAAAGACGTCAGTATGTCAACAGGAATCGGGTGCGTCAATGGGACACGTATTGACTCACTCTCAAACGTCCGATCAACGCCCTTCCACCCGCCGGCGCCCAGCCCCCAGAGCGCCGCCCTCCCCACGCCCACCGCCTTGGCACCCAAGCAGAGCGCCTTCACCACGTCCGTCCCGCGCCTGATGCCGCCGTCCACCCACACCTCAATGGTGTCAAACACCTCTGGGCAGTACTTCCTGATCTCCAGCAGGGTATGCACCGCCGGCGGCGCGGTATCCAGCGACCTGCCACCGTGATTCGAGAGGATAATACCCCGGACCGAGCCCGGATGCTGGCGCGCATACCGCGCGGCCAGGTACGCGTCCTCGTGCGTCTGGATGCCCTTGAGCACAATCGGCAGATCCGTATGCTTGGCCAGCCACGGCAGCGTCGTCTCCCACGTCAAGTCCGCCGCGGTGCCAAAGAACAGCTGCTTGCCCACGCCCGAGTTCGCATCCGGCTTCTTCTCCTTCTTATCCTCTTCCTCCTCGGGAGGTCTCGCCGACTCCACCACCAGCTGCGCTTCGATGCCAACGCGCTCATCGTGCTCGCGCTTGCTGGGCACGGGCGCATCGAGCGTTAGCACGACGTACCGGTACCGGTCTTTGAGCTTGGCGATGCGCGCCAGCATGGCCTCGCTCTTGGCGCGGTTGGTCTGCACGTACAGCTGCCAGCCAAAGAGCTGGCCCGGCGCGGCGTCGGCGACGATCTGCTCGGGTGTCATGGACGCGTTGTGCGACACGATCTGCATGGCGCCGAAGCGGGCGATGCCGCGCGCGATGCCCGCCTCGCCGTCCGGGTGCGCCAGGCGGGCCATGGCGGCGGGGGAGACATACAGTGGCGTCGAGACCAGGTGGCCCAGGAGCGTGGTGGCGGTCGAGGCTTTGGTGACGTCGACGAAGACGCGCGGGCGGAGGAGAATGTTGCGGTAGGCCAGGTTGTTGAGGGCTTTGGAGTGCAGGTCGTCGGCGGCCGAGAAGTAGTAGGCCCAGCATTTCTTGGAGATTTGCGTCTTCGCGGCGGCTTCAATCTCGTCGAGGTTGAGGAGCGTGTGGAGGGGAGGAGGCGGGGCTTTTGGCTCGTCTTGTTGGGCCCGACCCTGGGCGCTCTGCCCCTGGAGCTTTTTGAGGCTTTCTGGGTCTACTATCCCCAGCTTCGCTTCGGGCTTCAGGTTCTCCTCAAGGATCCCCGGCGGGTGGATCGGGTCGTACTCAGCTGTGGCATCGCGGCCGGCGAGCTGGAGGATGATCTTGGACCCGCCGGGGTGCTCGGGGAGGAACTCAGTCACGTCGTAGACATTGCCGTGAAGTACGACCCAGCAGCTTTCTGGGGAGGTATGCTTGGCAACTAGAGAGGGAGCGGAGCTGTTAGCAGATGCGCGATGTCCGATGTCAAAGAGCGTCTTGCCTTCCTCTGCACTGAATACCTTCGCCATCTTGAGACCAGACGGACCTCGTTAGTTTTATATATTACCCAGACATGCAAGCGCGCTCGACGACGGGCTCAAGGGGGGACGCTGGTTGCATTTTAAGACCGGACCGGACCCTCTGCGGAGTCGGAGCGGTGTCAATTGGATGCACAGTGATTGGGTCCAGCATTCCCCTGAATCCGCTTGTGCTCGGTTGGTTCGTCGCTGTGGAGCAGCGGTTCTCATCACCGGAAGATGGGCATCGTTCGGCTCGGGATAATTGGAGGGCAAATCGCCTCCGCTCTCGGCAGCTCGCTGAATGCTGCGCCGATGCTTGGCAACGGCCCCAGGATCTTGAGCTTGAGAATCAGAGGTTTCTTATATCGCATTGTCCACCAAGGTCGGCGCGCCTAGGTAAGAAGTAAGCCCGATCACTGTGATATTCGAAGACGCGGAAAACCTACCTGTCAGACTCCCGTGCTCATCGGCCTCTGGACTTGCTGCATGTCGGCAAGTTAGCCCCCACATAACCTTGAACACAGGGTGGTGGCCTGGCCATGAAGACGTGACCACCATCTCTCGGAGTGATCCAGCCATGCATTAAAGGCACATACAGACCGGTAGTCCGTGGGGAGCAGCCTAGGAATGGGTTCTGTTCGCTTCTCTCGAGACAGCATTTTAATCCCTTCCTGACATTCATCGCCTCAATCAAGCAGAATGGGTCTGAACTGTCGGGAGCCCCACAAGACGATAAATGGACTGCCACTCCGTGTAGGTCTGCCGTCAGACTGACGTGCCCCGCCCCCGCCATTCATCCAGCTCCAGCTCAGCTGGCTCAGCCCCGTGAACCTTCATGGCCCATCCCATCTGTTGTTTGACAATTTCCATCGGGTCATCATCCTCCACTTTGGAGTCGCGTATCATCCAATCTCCAACAACCTTCTACCAGCTGCAGAATATCGACAGGGCGCCTATCCGCCAGCCCCGCCCGCCTCACACTTCGTCCTGTGCATGGGCGCCTTGCTCTCCAAGATGACAGCTCGGCCGAAGCTTCGGATCCTCTGTTTTGGCGACTCGCTCACGGCCGGTTACGCATCCTGGGGCGCCGTTCACCACCCATACAATGGAATGTTGGAGCAGATGCTGTCCATGGCCTTCCCCGACCTCAAGATCGAGACAGTTGAGGATGGTTTGCCCGGCGCCACGGTCAAGTCTGCATTTCAGACTCGCATGAACGCACAGTGTAGGTGACACCCTTTTTGCCCTGCGTTCCGCAGTATCAAGCCGTGGCACGGTAACCGGACACTGACTGGCATGGCGCGGATTCGCGCAGTCCTCGCTCCGAGCAAGAAGAAGAAGAAACGGAACGACGATGGAGGAGACGATGGCAAGCACTACGACTGGGCAATTGTGTTGGGAGGGACAAAGTACGTTACTTTCCCGTCACTTACAACACACGAACAACCCAACTAACGGAACTCACCTCAGCGACCTCGGCATGGGGTTTCCCCCTGAAGCCATCTTTGAGTCCCTCAAGGAAGTCTGGGACGTCCCGCTCTCGCATAAGTGCAAGGTCCTCGCTCTCACCGTCCCCGAGGCCGGGGTACAGGGCATAGCCAGAGAACGAATTGACGCCTCGCGCAACAAGCTGAATGACCTCATCAAGGGGTACAAGCGCGAGGGCTTGTGAGTCCATCCCCCCTTCCCCTTTGCCCCTTCTCACCATTCGCTAAGCTCGGCCGCCTTCCAACAGCCACGTCTACGACCTGCAGAAAGCCGTGCCCTACTGGTCCATGTCGCAGTCGGACCGCAAGAGGTACTGGGACGATCACATCCACTTCACGCCCGACGGGTACGACTTGATTGGCAATAAGGTCGGCATAGCGCTGGTCAGCCTGCTGGCGCAGGAGCGGGGAAACGATCCGGCGCGGCCGCAGAACCGGCGGCGCATGTTCAAGGACGACGACACTAAGTTTGAGGAGGAGGTAGGTGATCCGTCGGCTATCGATCAGGGCTATGTCGTAGTCCGGCGGGCGGATCTGGAGTAGGTCGCGGCGGGTGAAATATTCTGTGACGAGTGATGATTGGGATACCTGGATAGGACTGGCGTTTGGGTATACCGGGAATACAAGACCGAGAGAGGTATGGCTGGACAGGTACCGGATTGGGAATAATTGGATTCTTGTGTTCGTCAGTCATCATTACATCTATATCTCTAGACCGGCCGTCTTGGGCCTACATGTTGGTTGGGTAACCGTTGGGTAACCGTCAAGGGAGGGATTTGAGCCCAGGGGTCACACACCTGGGCGGTTGTCTCATACCGCAATCTGAGCCGCAACAAAATCCGGAAACTCTACGTGCAGCGCGTCGGCAAGCCGCTCCACATCCTCAGCCAGGGACTGCACATTGCCATCCCACCGCCGCATCTCCTTGCCCACTGGCACCTCAGCCCGGCCACTGCCCTTTTCACCGGACGCCTCACCCCCTTCAAACCATATCATCCGGTCAATCTGATCAATCGACCCGGCCAACCGCCCCTGCTCGATCATCTTGGCCGTTGTATCCTCAGCCTTGTCCCCATCCAACCCGAGCAACAACCCCAGCTCATCAAACCCAATATTGCTATACAGCCGACTGGCACTCAGCAGGTTATGCTCCACGACGGCCTTGGCCAGCACCGTCGACCCGTCGGCCGTCTTGGCGAGCTGGTGCGGCGCGAGCCCTTGCGCAAACTTGTCCACCTCGGCGGTGCTCAGCAGCCGGTCGAGGAACATCTTCTCAAGGATACCGTGCTCCTCCACCAGCTCCGCCGCCCGCTCGTCCTTGTACAACAGTGCCAGCAGCCGGCTGCGCAAAGGCCCCGCGGGCGCGAGCACCGCGCACTTGATGGCCATGCCCAGCGTGTGCAGCCGCTCTTCCTCGGCGATGTCGGTCGATAAAGAAATGTGATGGTAGCTCTTTGCGGCCTGCAGGAACTGCCGGTTCGAGTCCTGGATGCGGGCGGCCGACAGGCGGAAGTGGAGCTGGAGTTCGTGGTCATCGACGGTGTGCATAACGTTTTTGAGCTTGTTGAGGTACGTCTCGGCCGAGGTGGTGTCGTCTACCTCGAGGTAGTTGCGCACGATGCGAATCCAGATGACAGCCTTCTCGGCGTCGGGGATGCGCCGCTGAGAACTGTCGAGCGGGATCTCGGAGAGGAGCTTGGCGGCCGAGAGAAAGTCTTCGTTGGCTTCGTGCGCGGTGGCGATCAACTCGCGGAGAGAGGCAGATTGTTCGACAAGAGATGAGGAGAGTGGAGAGGTTGGAATGGTGCGCACGACATGTTGGCCGACTTCGATCCAAAGATCGTGGTTCTCGAGAGCGCGGAGAGCGGCGATGAGGTCGGTGATGAGTGTGCGCGTATTGACAACACCAAGATTACCGGCGAGCACGGCATCGACAAATGCGATCAGGTCGGCGGCAATGTGGTCTGGTGACGAGAATGACTGAAGGTTTGAGAGGATAGATTGGTAGTCTGCCGCCTGAGAAGACTGGCCTGCCTGTTCCAGTGCTTGGGCGACTTTAGGCGACGCCATGTTGGCAAGTCCGTTCAACTTGAAATTTGAAACTGTATTCTTGCCGTTCTGGTAGGAAAGCCTGAGATCCGTCGACAACTGGAAAGACGAGTGCTTCTTCCAGGTTGTGGAGAGCTTGAAGTCGTGGTAAGGCTGAGCGTACGGGAAGCTCAGCCTGCCGTGGGGCTTGGTGGGGCTGCCAAGCACCGCGAATCCGCTCAAGTGGAGCTCACTTGCAAACCCGAAGCGGCCGGAATTGACGCTGACGCCCCGAGACTGAAGTGGCTCAAGATTTCTACTTTATCCTTTGTGGCGCATCACACAAGGCTTTTTTACTGTAATGCTTGGTTAGCAACAAGCCGTGAAATCAAACGCAGAGTCATTAGACAGCATCTTCTCGGTTGTCGCTGGGATTCGGACCATGAGATGGTTACCGGAAACGGGGTGACAAGTGAGGAGGCTGCTGCGTAAATACACATGTACACGGATGGCATTCAGATCAAGGGGCAAGTGCAGTGATTTAAACAGTTTCCAACATTCTAGGAGATTGGAGAGGAGTCCCTCGTATTCTCTTCTGTACATTACGTACGGAATTGTATTTGAGCTGAAGCGTTTCAACGCTGATGTGAACATCGTACGATGCTCGGCCGGCAGAACAAAACAGGCGAAAACATTCTTTCCACGGAACCGTTTATCTCAATTGAGGCTTCGAGCTCGAGCTGACACCGACTGTGAAACCGATGCAATGCCAACGAACAGTGCGCCAGAGCTGGGTATTATCTCAATCATCCCCTTACATGATTTTCCTACCATATGAAATATCACGCTGGATCGTGCTGACATCTAAATCCTTCCCAGATATCCGAACTCCTCCTCCTCTTCCTTCCATCACATAACCCACCACCCACCGCACACCGTCTCTGTGCCTTTGACATAACATCCCACCGCTCGTCCCATGACTAACCCCAGGCCCATCGAGATTAACCTCACTCAGTGCATAATCAATGCTGCAAAACAACCTCCTTCCCCTTCTCCCAATGCGTCAACCCCTCGCGAATATTAACCCAATACCTTAATCGGACCGCCTCCCCCTTCGCCGCCTCCAAATCCCCCTTCTCGAGCGCCTCCCCGATGACCGTCTCGCTCCGCTCGATCCTCGCCCCGTTCTCCTCCACCAAACCAGCCAAGTCCTCCTCTTTCTCTGCCATCTCCATCGCCTCGCGCGCCTCAAGCACCGTCATGAGCAGTTCCGGGTCCGGCTCCGAGTGCTTCCCAGCCTCGTCCCCCTCCAGATCGATGCCGTATTGCTCGCGCAGGAGGTACTGCGCGCGGAGGAGCGGGTTGGAGAGGGTCTTGTAGGCGGTGTTGATCAGAGCCGAGGTTGCTTCGGCGCGTAGGCGGGCGGAGGATTTGGTGCTTTTGTCTTGCTGCGAGGCAGCAGAGTTGGAGTGCGAGGCGGAGTGGTAGAAATCTGGGTGTGAGGCGGCCTGCAGGCGGAGGAACTCGCGCCGGAGAGCGCGGACGTCGATGTGGAATTTTCCGGCCGGGGGTGGGCCGTCCGGGAGGGTCTCGGGGAAAAGGGCGTAGTAGGCTGGTAATTGAGGAGATGAAGGGGAGGAATGTGGTTGCGGTGCGGTCGCGGTCGAGGAGCTGGTTGAGCCGTGGCGGAATTGTGAGACAGAGGACCAGCGGTGCGTGGCCGGCCCCTGAATGTGCTGTGTCACGGCGGTCCGTAGGGACCGGCGGGCTGGTGCTGTTGCCGCCACTCGTGATGCCGCGTTCTGGCTGGGAAGTCCCACTACCGCGTCTCTCCGACATGCCACGCAGAGGTGGGCGGCTGCGCGCCTGGTGCTGGAAACCAGTGATGTTCTCATATTGCCTCAACCTTCTCTTCCCGCTTGAATTTCCAGCAGTGTCTCCTTGAGTAACTCTGATTGGAATAGAGAATCTGAGGTTGATAGACGTGAGTTTGGGGTGGGGTGACCTCTAGTTGTAGTGCCAGGTGTCCTTGGACAAACTTGGGATCGTTTGTAGGTGCTGCGGGAAAGAAAATTGGTGCTGCAGACACGCGAGCAGAGAGTGACGTCGACAGTCTCCAACAAGCAACTCCGACAGAGCCGACGGCCGAGAAGCGAAACCCTAACCCGTACGACTTAACTTACCCCAGAGTTTCAAGCACTGACCAAAAACATCCTCCCGCTACTTCAGGCAGTCCAGACCGAAGACGGTCATAAGCCGCTGTGACTACAATGGAAATTACAAGTATCTAATATACACCCCAAACGCTTTTTTCCCGAAGTCATCACATCATGTTACAGTACTCCCCTCAGGAAAGCACCACCCCCCTCCACCTCCCGCGTTCCTGATGCCACCACCTTTCCCGATCTTTCTTATCCACAACCATCCCACTATACGTATTCCACCTCCCGAAACACCCTTCCCTCCTCCCCTTCCCATGCCCACCAGCCCCAGAACCCTCGAAATCACTCTCCCCATCCCTGTCTCCCCCTTTCCTTCTCCCCTTCCTTCCCTCCTTCTCACCACCACCAGCACCATCAAAATAACCAATCATCTCGCCTCCATCATCACGGATCATATCCTCCACCGTCACCAACCCGCCACTCTCATCGGTCCCGCCGGTGAGGACGTCAGGGAAGAGGACATAGCTTATCCTGCTCTCCACACAACCCAGAAAAGCGCCGACCCCATGCTTCTCCACCACCGTGCCCTGCTCGTCCACCACATTGACAAAATACCTCGGAACCCTCTGCGCCGCCTCCAACCGCGCCTGCGCGGCGAGCCTCGCCTGGAGGAGATTGCTGTTGTCGCGCGGGATCAGCGCGTCGGGCGGCGGAAAGAGCGGGCTCGCGGGCGGTGTGCTGATGCTGTTGCCGGCGCCATTGCCGTGGCTGCTGCCGGGTCGCAAACCGCTACTGCTTCCGGGCCGGAAACCGCTGCTGCTGCCGGGACGAAAGGTATGCTTGAAACTGCCGCCCGTGCGAGTGGACGAGAAGCTGGAGCTGTTTCTTATGTGGCCCCAAGGAACTCCGTTTGCGAAGGGCGTCTGGACGTTGCGGTAGCGGTCGGCGGGCTGGTCGACACGCTCGCGTGGCGCGCAGAGCGTCTGGAAGAGACCTTCTGGATCGTTGGGCGTGCAGAGGCGTCGAAGCGAGGGGAAGCCGCCTGCGACGATGCTACGGGCGAGTACTGCGTCTGCGTGGGTCGTGGTGTTGGGTAAGTAGGGAATGTCCCAGTGGAGATTGCGGAGGGAAGCAGAGGCCAGGTATGGGAAAAGCATGATGAATTCGTCTGCAGGCATCTCGGGGGCGTACGTCTGCACGATATTGAAGGTCGAGAGGGCGGTAAGGTAGGAGAAAATGCGGGCGATTGCCGGAAGAGATCCGACGTTCATGTGGATAAGAGTGAGTGTTACGAGAGAGGCGCTGGTTGGTCGTGTTGCTAGGGATGAGAGACCGGTGGTGGTTATGCCTGTGCAGTGACTCAGTGATAATTTTCTGAGCGTGGGCAGGGAGAGGAGGTGAGTGTCGTTGAAGGTAGTATGCGGCACGTGGGAGAGGTGGAGGTGTTGTAGTGACGGCAAAGACCGAATGGTACATTCCAGCAGGTTGGGTGGACTCAGTGCTGCCCCTGGCTGGCAGTGAACGACAAGGGTCGTCAGTTGCCTCCAGTTCGAATGAAACCCCAGGAACAACTGCGACTCCTGCGGCTGCAGGCCGACCGGATTCCAGCGGTCGTTGTGTGAGGGCCTCCTTTCTTGGCGCTGGGACGGCGAGGGCTCCAAAATCCAATCCATTTCCTTCAACTTGGACCGCGTCGACAGAGCATGAAACAACCGCTGGAACGAGTGGTCATAAGTTGGGTAAAATCCAACCAGCCGTTCGAGGTTTGGACACGCCATCACGACCGAAGCAACCAGGTCGTTGTACGCAACGACTCCGACAGACAAAGGTCGTGCTGGTGGCTTGAGCGACCGCACAATAACTGCAATCTGCGGGTTCCCCCTTAACGTCCGACGCAGTAATACCAGCCTCGAACCATAAGCCGTCTTTGTCCGCTTCTTCATCCCCGGGCCCTCATGCCCGACTAGCTGGATATGTCGATACAGAGCCTCGCGGGCGTACTTGAGAAACTTGCGGGCACTCATGGCAACCGAGCAGCAGTCCCGCATCCAACAAGTAGCACAGCTGCCGCTTCCCGGCTGCAGATGCAGCTTGCTGAGTTCCTTCAGAATCATCTCCAAAACCTCGCCCGGAAGCGCAGCGAACAGCTCTCCAGGCTGCGCTTTCCGGCGCTGCTTGATCGGCGCGGGTCTCTGCCACAGATGATGTTGGCCGGCGGTGCCATTCTGCAAACCCCAAGCCACAGGCGACGAGGCCGGGCGCTGGTTTTTGCCCGGGCTGTTGGGCCACGAGTCGATACTCGTCTGGCTGCTGGTGGCCGACACGCTGCGTATCCGGCCGTCAAAACTGTCGCGGCCGGACATGACACTGCTGGTGGCCGAACTGGCGCTGCTATTCGACAGGCGCCGGGGTTTGTTGTATCCTCCTGCGCGCTCCGGTCCTGGCAACGGGCCATCTGGGAGCGCCGTTGGCCTGTGAATCATGGGCGCGTGCGCCATGTCGTGATCTCTGGGTGCCCGTTGTGAGCTTATAACCTCTTGTATCCTTGCGCTCGCCCGCTGCGTTCTGAGCATAGATTCTTGTCCTTCGGCTGGGTACATGGCGAGCGGACCGTCTGAGCGGGTCCGTGGCGGCCGGAGGGAGGGCGGCGCAGCAGTCGGCTTCGCTCCTGAGGATGGAACACTAGAAGACGAATTTCGAGGTCGCGTTGACGGCGGGTTCAACAGCGCATCATCGTCAGGGCTGATCGTATACCATCGGAGGACCGCAGATGCAGAGAACGTGTGGCGGTGGTGGACTTTGTTGAGAAACGTCGGCGGAGGACTGTTCAAGCGGTATCAGACCATCGGATTAGCGCCGAGTCTCCTTTTTCCGAGAGGTATTCAGGAGGTCAGAAGGAAAAGACTAAAAAGAGAGAAAGGGGGGCCAAGATCTTGTACGGAGTACCGATGAGACCATGCTGTGGGCGGAGTCCGCTTCTTAAAATGACATGCAGATCTCAGCCGCATCTCACAGCGGCAGGCAGTCACAAGTGAGTTCGGGCTGCTTCCTATGGTGTGTCTGAGCGGAGCTTGACTCAGAAGTGAGGTGAGGTGCTGCCTGCAGCCTCGAGAGGCTCTTGGTGCCGTGTCAATGCGTTTTCTGCATGCACTGCAACTCAAAAGGAGAAACGTCTGGCGCGCGAGGCGGGATCGCGAGGCAGCGTGACGCCAAGGCGCTTGCTTGAAGGTTCGGGTTGGCCAGGTGGGCTAACCGCTTTGGACGAGCTGGTGTGGGAGTGGACGGGGGATAGCGCCACGAAGAGAATGGTGGAGATTGGGTACGCACTCGCGTGGTCTCCCACGCGGATGCTGACTGGTGTGAGCAGGCAAGTGTTCTCTCTTGCTTTAGAGGAAAGTTCGAGCTGCTGATCCACGGCAGCCAGATCCAGTTTCACAAGCATGGCGTTGTGAGCTTGTGTTCCGCCGGACTGATGCTTGGGGTTCTCGTCGGGGAAAAGGGGGCTCCCCGATCTGGAGATTTTCCAGAACCCAGAAGCAGCAATGACAGGGGCACAACAAGGATCAGGGGTGATCCCCCAGTTTAATTCCCAACGCTCCTCCACCAATGTCTCCCGCCGGGGAAGGAAATCGGCGCGCCGGGGTGGCAGGAATCGACGGGATAATTGGACATCGAAGAAAGGAAAAGGCCTGCTCACCGAGACTGCGATTTGCTTTTATTCTTCGCATCGCCGGGACCTGCGGGAGCGGCGGCCACCTTCTCAACATCCGTCTTGTCTTCTGGTGCTCGAGGTTTGGCGGCCGAGGAGCCAGGCGCCTTCTTCCGAAGACGATTGACCTCTGGGGCATCGGCAGCCGAAAGCGAATTCCTCCTTCCGGTCACGAGCTCTCTCAGAGACGACAAGGAAGTTTCACTATTCCGTCTTTTCCGCCCACTCCATGGCCATGACGACTTTTGCGGCGGGGTATCTGTCGAGCTGCTCGACTTGCTAGCCATGGCTTCAGGTGCTTCCAACGCTCGCCTAGTTTGGTGGAGGGATGCCACGATGCGGTCGACCCCAGGTTATCGGGCCGGAAATAGAGAGGTCTCAGCCGCGCATCCTTCGATCGTCAAGTTTGGCGGTTTGTCGATTTGAGTTGCCGGATGAATGTGGGTGGACAAAATTCGCAAATGGACTGATCATCCATACGGCGGGCCAAACCTGGTTTTAATTCTTCGGCCAACCCCACAGCCTGCCTCCTCCGTCTCTGTTCTATGTCGACTTGCGTCGGCCAGCATCAGCGTCCGCCAGAACAATGCTGCGAGAACGGGATGCTGTGGGTTACACGCTCATGCTCAGCTGGCAATCCGTTGCGCCTCTCGAAGCCGGGCACGCTGATTGGTATACAACGTCGAAGTGTCGATGCGCAGCGGCATGAAGGTGTCGGATGCTCACCCAGCTCTCTCATAACTGAATAGCAGTCGTCCAAGGCGATATCGGCCGTGAAAGTCAGGAAGAAGGCCAGGCGAAGAGCGGTGGGGGTGGGCGGTGGGCGGTGGGAGGTTAAAAATTGCTACTACCTACACAGTACGATCGCGAAGTATGGGGTACAAGCTTCGTCGTCTGCTCGGCGGCCTGGGGAACGGGCTGCATCGTGTCAGTCTGCGGCAGGCTGACCAGACGGTTCGCAGAAAGTATTGTCCAAAACTCCACACAGAGTCAGCTCAGGGCAGCGGGTGATTCTGACGATCAGTTCAGGAAGGAACTGCGGGGGTCGGAAATGGCGGGGCTCCGTGCACAAGCTGAAAGCCCAGCAGGCTCGATGGCACGTTGTGCCGCTCAAGTATACTGCACTTGTTTTCCAGCGATTCGGTGACAATGTTGCGAGTCTGTCAAACCCTTTCTTGGGAGCTCCATGTCCAAGACATTTGGCCTCAGAAAACGGCTTCGAGGCCTCGTATCCAGCAAGCTGGAGGAGCGCTAATGCACGCTGGCACGCTGCCTGCAGAACCAGTGGCGAATTTGCACAGTTATCCCCCAACACTGAGCTCAAATGTGGAAGGAGCATAGTATGGATCGGAGAAAAAGGGCAGTAGAGGATTGGAAAGACATTCAGGTGTGCTTAATGCTAAACTCAAGGTGAATAACTACTGCATCGTATTCCGACATTAATGCAGGGGCTAGTTTGACAAACGATCACTTTCTGCCTTGTGCCCTCTGGAGATGCGCATTTAACTGATCGCAGAACAACCCCAACCCTCAACAGCAAGACCTTGAACCCTTCATCTCCAATTGAACTTGACATCTTCTAAGTTCAATCCCACTCAATTTCCAAACCCTTAGCAAGCCAAGACGCTCACAACCCCAAGTCCAAGGATCTCACATCCGCAAAGTCCTGACCTCCATAGCCTCTAAGCTTCCCAGACTACAGGTAGTCTTCATACTAGTGCTGGATCTTCCACTTGGAAAACGTTCTAGTACGAGTTCTCTAGGCCAGGTGACAACACTAAATAGATACCGGCCGAGTGTGACCAAGGCAGGTACCAAAAAGACATGTTTGCAAGCCACCTTGCAGCGCGCTGGGGCGCTTCCTTGAAACTATCCCTCCGTATAGTACTTGACAGACTTCTGTTCAGCTCTCAACCTGAAGCACTGAAGACTATCAAATCAAATGGTCAGCTTAGCGGTGCATAACCAGACATCATATACCCCTTATAATCCACTAGTCGCCAACAAGTGTCATCACTCCAATTTAACTTTCATCCGCCTCAGCAAACCGTACACGCGCTCTCTTCTTCGGAGCAGCAACACCACCGTCGCCAACACCACCTTCATCAGGGACTGGCGTACCCACGGCGGACCGGACTGGAGTACCCGACCAAGAATGAGGAGAAGTCCTCTTCCGGGCGCTCTCCGGAACAACCACCCTGATCTCACCGCCATCCACCTTCGGTTTCTTCCTCACAGGCGACTCATTCACGCCCACCAGGTCCTGATCCGGATGCGCCAGCTCCCTCCCGAACCCGCGCCCAAAGAGAAACAGCGGCGTCTCCAGTAGCGCCATCTGCCCCGGCCCACCATCATCCCCATCCCCATGGCCATCGGGCATCGGTAAGATCCGCGCATTGAGAATCCACTCATAGATGGACTTGTCGTCCAATATCGACCGGCACTTCCACTGCTCGGCCTGCGTCATCTCTGCGCGGCGCCGCACAATGACCTCCTCGACGGACCCGCGCAGCACGAGCGTCTCAACCGAAACGGGTTTCTTCTGGCTGATGCGGCGGGCGCGGCCGATGGCCTGCGCCTCGACCTGCGGGTTGAGGACCGGGTTGATGACTGTCCGACATAATCAGTCATTTCTTGCCTGTTAACGTGACTGGGGAGTATTCCGGAAATAAAAACATGCTGCTTTGGGGACAATCCGACTTCCGTGACGACCGACATCTGGAAAGGGGGGGAATGAACGCGAATTCGACTTACAGTAGATCCGCGAGGCCGACTGCATGTCCAACCCGAAGGCGGCTTGTGTGATGTCCATGAGGAGGACCCTGTAGCGAGGGGTCGGTACATTTGTTGGTTAGCGTATCGAGTGGTTTCTTGCAGGGAAAGCGGGGAGCAGTATGCTTACCGGAACTTGGGGTTGTGGTTGAAGGTCGCGACGTACTGCGCTCTTCGCTCTGGGGTCAGGCCTTTGGCGTAGATGAGGTGCTGGATCTGAAGCTGCGTCTGCTGTTAGCATAGCTGCATGCGGAAGGAAGAGAAGCACCCACTATTTCAAGAACGCCGGCAAGGTAGTATGCCACATTATCGTTCTCGTAGAAGATGATGATCTGCTCCGACTCTTGATACTTCACAATCTGGTCGACCAAGTAGGAGAGCTTTGCGGAGGCTGTCGAGATGAGCTGGGCCTGGGCGAGGGGTGCGGCGATACCATGGTCTTCCCCAACCGCAGGCATATCATCCGTCTTCAGTGAGCCTTTGCCCATGATGGCAGAGCGCCGTCTGCTGGGACTGCTGTTATCCTGGCCCAACTGGGTGTTTCCAGCAAGGGGCTTCGGCTGGTTCTTTTCCTCGGCTTCCGGGTCTTGGTCCTCAATCTCTTTTGACCGTTCTTCGCGGCCGCGCTCCGCAAACCGACCGCTCTCAAATGTCATCTGCAGCGAAACGGGAGCATCGACCATGGGGTGAAGGAATTTCTGCAGCGCAGAGATCATGCGCGAGTCTGTGCACATTGGGTCACCGTCCTTCAGATCGAGGGACCATTCGCGGCCCGCGTTCCAGGGGAAGTTTCTGACGTAGAGAGGGACTTCGCGGAACAAGTTGGCACATCGCTTAATGTCGTTTTTTGCAGCGAGTCGGCCGAATTCCACTGCATCTCGCAACAGAGCCTCGTCTGCGGGACTTATTGGCACTCTGCCTTCTTTCGAGAAATCCTCAGCAGTTTCGATGGCTTTGAGGATCTGCGGGGGCGAGAAGAACGAACCGCCGAAAAAACTGGCTTGTCGGAGGTTGGATACAAGTTCAAGAAGCGCTTTTCTCTGTCGGGGATGGAAAAAGTAATCCTGGTCTGCCCGCTGCGACTGGACGGCGTTGAAGATAATCATCATGGAGAAAAGATTGAGGACAAGGCGATCCTGAAAGGAACCGTCAAGGTAGACAATCTTCTCGTCGACGGTCGGCAAGAGATCTCCGACCTCGGATAGACGGTGCCGAATGATCAGAGACTCGAGCGTTTTCTTGAGACAATCTTCCCGGCCGGTGCTGCGGGACGAGTGCTGGGGCTGCATCACATAGACGTTCCAGTCCGCCGGAGAATCTCCAGCTTCAGTCCACTGGTTAGCCCATGGTCGCATCTGCAGGTACAACATCGCAATCGAGCCGATACGTTTCAAATCCTCCTTCTCAAGATCAGCCGAAGTTTTCGCCTGGCGCTTGTTGGGTTGACGTTGCCCGCTGTTGAGGTGTGGACTTGGAGTGTCATCAACTCCATAGAGGCCCTTGGACGGAGTCCCAGTGACTATCCACCTCGCGGAGATATGAAGATGGTCAATGATGTGATGCATGTTGCTCTTTCTACTAGCCGTAGCATGGCCTAGCTTGTGCCCTTCATCAACAATGCAGCGCTTGAAGTGGATCTGTGCTAGAGAGTTCCGGAGGACCTGGGCGCCATTCCGGTCGACAGCCAAGTCCTCCCACATCTTGTCAAAGCGCGTGGACGAGAACAAGATGATGTCGTAGTCCGCAAGTTCCGTGGCTGGCGGTAAATCCTGTTTCTTGTCAACGGCGAAGACCCTCAGACCGACGGTGTGCTTGGCGATCTCCTGCTTCCATTGTTGTACGAGGTTTGGAGGCACGATGACAAGAGAACAATGGCTGAGAAAGATATGTGTCGGCGCGGGCGAAACAGTTGACTGCCGGCCTGGCGTTTCCCGACGACGTGGCGGAGGGGGCACGCTGTAAACGCCAGGGTTGCGATGGATGGCAGCGACACACAGAGGGTACTCTATGCTACCAGGTTCAAGAGCGCCAAACACCGACCTCCAAGGCACCGAGTTGCGAGTGATGCACGCTGCAGCCATATCCGCAAGGCTTCCAATTCGACGGCGAATTGCTGGCTCATTTGTCCGTAAATGATCCGGGCCAGCGGAAGGGATATGTCTGGTGGCCAGAATGAGGGCTAAACATATGAGCGTCTTGCCAGCGCCCATCTCTTCAGCAAGAATTCCGCCGCAAGGCGCGTCGTAGTATCTCGGTTCTCGGAGGCAGGTGCCGGTAACTGCATCGTAATACCACGGCCTCCCAAGTGGATCTGCTACTTTCACAAGACGCGGATCCAAAACTTGCTGCCCTTGGGTCTCCCGGTGGAGCATCAATGCGGCGGACCGGCGCTGATAAATGTACAATTTGGTGATAAGGCCGGGTATGTCGCTGCTCATTAGCCTGTAGGCTGCATCGCGAGCATCGAAGTCGTGGATGTCGTCGGGATTTGGGTCTGGCGAGGGAATGGTGTTGAACATCTGAAGCAGGGATTGGCCCTCGGTATCTGGTGAGTCGGCTGTTGTCTCCGGGCTGTGAAAAAGGCACGGCCTCGGAGACCGATCACTTCTCGGGCGACCTTGCCAGGTATCTCTCGAGAAGTCCAGCTGCCCGAGGAGAGCCAGTCTCGTCTTTCGCAAAGAGGCATCCGAACGGGAAATGGTGCGGTTGTCGACGTCATCAGGGAGGAGGTAGACTCGAACGATGGGATATCCAAAATTATCGAGACTCACACTGAGACTCATGTGGACCCAGCCCTTGCGCAAAAGGTCTGCATATGATGCGAGGCATCCGGAGGAATAGATGAGGAAATCTTGGACCTCTTGCTCCAAAAAGCCAGACTGGAAGGCGGCTTTGACGGGATTCGTCAGTGGGCCATGGTCAGTCTGGCTGTTGATCCTTCTATCCTGCGCAGACACATGCTCGAATGGGCCGAAGTGAAGCCACTGCCCTGGCTCTACCGATGCCCAGATTCCGTCAGTATGTCGGCTTTCCGACTCGATGACCAGGCATCCAGCCGCGACGTAGCGACTAAGCTTCGCCGCGAGCATTGTTCCCGGTTACGGAGTCAGGAATGACTCGAAGGGCTTATTCGTTGCAGCACTCGAGACTCGGCCATTATCGAGGCGATAGATCTGTAAGTCGCGATATCGCGAGAGTCGAGAGCCTCAACCGAGTGTTGCCTGGAGTGTGAAGCAAGCCACTGCCAAGCGATAAACTGTCAGATGAGGCTGAAAGAAGTCCGGGGTGCATGTGGCTCAGGTTGAATGGTGGAGACTGTCTGGGGGGTAACTTCCAATCTCTCGTTGCAGCTTCTCTCACTGCAACTGATCCCCCGTCTTCACAGGAAAATATAACCGACCTTAGCCGACCTCAAAAAGCCACCAACTGCTTGAACCCGCAAGTCGATGGGAGGAGTCTTGGACTTCGAGCAATGACCACAAAACAAATCAACTTTAACAAGCCAACCTTATCAAATCCTCTTCCTTGAACAATGGCACGCCTCCGAAGTACCAGACGAATTGACTTTCCAGGTTGACCGTTCTCAAGTTCAAGGAATTTGATAACGACTTGGACACAAAGCCGATATCACAAGTACATACAGGATCTCCGCCCCCCCATCCCCCCCTCCTCCGGCCCCCGGCTTACTGGCACCCTGCGGTGAGTCTCAGCGCCCGCACAACACTCACAACTGGGACGGCTATCCCGACTTTTTCCCCGTTCCACTGACAGACGCGCCCGACGCGCCCCGTGTTTACACAACTCGTTCTCTCGTCGTACCAGTGATCGGCTCCGCACCAAACAAGCCAAACAATCGTCACTTGTAAGGGGTCAATGACAAGCTCCCAGAGGATGGCCGCCCTGACTGGGAAATCTCTTCAACAGGGATTGGATCCCGTCATCGACCGTCTAGATGCTGTCGTCCGCATTACTGGCGCGCTGCGCTAAACACATCCTCGGTGCTGTGGCGTGCTCGGCTGATCTCTACACAAATACACACAGCGCGGCTTCCGCCAGCCACTCTCAGCTAGACAGCAAGCGGACGAGAGGAGCAGCAGGCTAGCGGGGCTTCTTTTCTCAGCATTCTCCGTCCCATCTTGAAGTCCACTCAAGTCAGAGCGTGAATTCCTAGGTCGGGGAACGGGGAGGCGGTTCAACCAGCGACATCTCAGACCATGAACGGGTGATGGGGCGAATTCTCAACACCCACGTTTTCTCGGAAATCTCTCAAGAAGTGCGCCTGCACCCACTCTGAGAGGACATCGAGGCCGTGATTCCATCCCGAGGCACCCCCCGAACCCGCATGGAGTTGTGATTTTCTTTCCCATCAAAGCCCAGGACGGCCCCGCATTCCGACATGCCAAGCGTCGCCAAGACCCGGACCACAACACGGGTCCGTGATGTTCGACTGCATCTTTCCGGATCCAGACAGGAGTGCTTGTCTCAGTGATCGACCGACTGCTCAGGCGCTGGGGTCAGTGCTCTCGTCTTGGCTATGCATTCTCCCCTTTCTGCTACTGCTACCGTTTTGTCAAGCGGGGCGGAAACGGGTTTCCTTTACACTCTCCTCTCGATGGTCACGGGCAGAGTCCCTGCGCATTGAGTGCTTTGACAGGGGCGTGGCCGACGAGTGTGCCTCGCTTCATCTCAATAACCAAAGGGACCAAAGATCCGCCAGTAATGGAATCGCAAATCACCCCTTCACAAGCTGTGTGGGGGAAGGACGTGCTTTTTGGACCTCAGCACTGCGGGTTGCCCGCCCGACGGCTGCAGACGACATTGGTTACCGTCACCGGAAGCAGAGGCTGTATGCCCGCTTGTGCAGATGCCTGCTACCAGTCTGACTTATCAAGATCGAACTTAGGTCCTCGGCTCAGAAACACGGCCCGGATACAAGAGCCAGTGCCTCTTCGCTAATCTCTCTCCACCAGCCTAGCACAGTCTGGGCCATGCTTGTGCTCGAGCCTTGTTTCCAGGATCCCATTTCCCTGCCGGTACAAGTATAATTCCAAATGCCCAACCCCGTCAAGCCCTCGGATCGCGCATCAGCCTCAGGGTCCAACTCGGCCGATACCCGTCCATGCTAGCCTCCCGTCGTGGCAGCGGGTGGATCTGCGGGGAGCGCTGCCTATCGACCCTCCACCATGCCATTTGCCGCCTTTCTGTTTATCACAGTCGGCGCATTATTGCCATCTTTGGAACCAAACGTGGTTGTTTTCCGCTTGTTCTTTGCCGTGGAAAGGTTAACGCTTTGATCGTGCGGGTCCCCCGGTTTTTCTTGTCAAGACACAGAAAGAGAAGAGAGATCCCAATCACGCCGAGATGAGATCACTGCGGAATCAGGGCACCACAACTTCCTCACCTGCAGCTACCCGCTAACGGCTTGCTGAATACCCTGTCGTCAGGCTAAGAGGGTGCCGCATATGGCGCCTTGCTGTTGGCCCTGGGACCGTGGATGGCTCGTTCCACATCAGGTCGCCGAGGAGGGAAACAAAGCCCGGCTTCCCTTGCTCCCAGCACCTCTTGGAACACCACAACTCGTGCAGGGCGGAACGATTCTCGGTTTTCCCTGGGGAATTGCCATATTCCCGCAACCCTCCTCCCAGGTGCATGACTTGGTTGGAGATTCGCCAGACACTGCAAAACGCCGACCCCTCTTCTCCGTTTCGATATGATGTGCAGATGTTTTTTATGCACCACATCATAAAACGAATCGACGAAAGCACGGCCTCCCGACCTCGAAGCTGCCTGTTATACCGTCCGTTTCTTTACCTGCGCCGCGGCTTGTCGCGCTGGCTAGAGATACCCCCTCAGTTGGAACTGAATGGAGTAAGATCCTGCAAGCCGGCCACGAGTCCCAGGGTGCCGCGCAGGCTACACACTATCTCTAAGAAGCCGATCCTGTCTTCAAGTGGGGAAGGGAAGGCGCAAGCAGCAAGACGTGAGGAGAACGTGGTCAGTCGGCCAGGCTATAGCTTAGCGCTGTTATGCTACCTCTCCGGTCGCACCCTTGGGCGCCCGTCCAGGCGAGTCAGCTGCTGCCATAGCCAACGGCCTGCCGCGGGGCTTGGATAGTGCTTCCAACTCACCATGGTGCCATCATCGACGGGGCTAATCCTATCGTTTGCCCCCCCCCCGGGGCCCTCGTCGGGATGGATCTGGTCGGCTGAGGGCGAGAAGCGAGAGTCCTTTCCACAATTCCATCCTCCTCCTGCATCCGCTCGAGCCGCCTCCCCAGCGGCCGCCGCTGAGCCACGCCAACCGCAAGTCTGGTTACTCCCTCACGACTTGGCGAGTCCACCTGTGCCTTTTGTGGCACAGATTACGCCAGTGATTGCGCCGTCTCGGTGGTCTGTGACTGGCCTGACGTCCGAGCTGCTGACCACATTAGAGACCAGGCACAATTTACAGCGATATTGGACTCACCTAGTCGGACAAGGTCTGACGAACTAGGCACGGTTGCGGCAGCCACACTGTCCACGGACTTGAGCCTCCGAGGGTGTCAGCAAGGTCAAAGTCCGCCTCACTCCCGCCAATCATTCCCCGTCCATGGCCCGAGAAACCTGATCATGGGGACACTCGAGTGGGTGATTAACCTCCTGGCTCCTCCAAATACTGCCCTCTCCCTCTCCTCGTGTTAGCTCAAGACATGCAATAATGGGCTCGGCCTGGAGACCCTCGCCTGCGAAGAGAAGGACGTGCACATGGGCTGCTGTGTGGGCCATGGTTGGCACACCTATTGGACTCCAAGTGGTCTACCTCCAGAGGGACCCGCAGCCATGTCAACTGGTGGAGCAGTGACTCTCATCGCTGGGGGGGTACAGTCGAAGCATGCCCTTGCAGTGTGCTCCCACATCGCCGCCGGCGCAAGGGCTGATGAGACACATGCCGAATCAGGGCAAGAAGTCCACAATCCGCTTGCAGCTATACATGCCATGCCCTGTGACGGCCTAGGCAACCTGCGCATAACATGTCCACACCCACGGATATACGTCGGTATCACACGGAATGGACCTTTCCAGTCACTTTCGCTGGCATTCCATGCAGCACTTGGCCAGGCCTCTAATGCACGTCGACGTCTCCGGAAATGGAGGGACAGGATTGACGCAAGTATCAACGTAGGCATTAGGGGGTTGAGTAAAGGAACAAAACAGGGCAAGAACAGTCGTGCAGAACTCTTCTAATTCCACTCCCTATAGGACCTGGACATGATCATGTCATCTACACTTACGGCCTTGACAACGAGAGAGTAGCATTACATGGTGCATCGACGTGGGTATAATGCCTGTCTTTCGTCCATGGCTCAAGGACCTACACCCACTAAACAGCGCCCGGATCCCAAGTAGAGTCCTTGTCCAATTACGCGACCTCACTTCTGATGTACCATCAAGGACAGTTGACCCACAGCACACCGACAAGGTTGGCACAGCAGCTCAGGCCCCGTTCCCGTCCCAACCCCCGTCTCCTTTGAACCAAAATCAACCAGACAGGCAGCCAGACGAATACAGAGGAACTGTAGCCCTCCCCCTTCTGCATATCAAGGTAGGTCCGAACAACGTGTCTCGGCACTGCCCGCGCCGCCTTCCCGCCTCCTCTTTGCCGAGTTCCCGGTCCAACTCATTCCGCGCCCGTGCTCGTGTCCCGATCTTCAGCAAGTCATCATCCTGCTTTTTTCGCCGTTCCATTCCGTCCTGTCCCCGTGTACAGACGTAACTCAGACAAGGCAAAGAAGCTGAGAGGGAGACACCTCGGATAGTCATACACTAAGAGAAAAGCGACGACAGAATATCATCGTTGTGGCTCCCATCATATACCGAAGCTTTCCTAAGAGGTATATTACCGCTCAATACATGACGACTGGCTGTCTTTAGCATATTAATAAGCTGGACTGAGTAGAACTGAGTTGGACTGATATGAACTTGTGCTTGCCAAAGAGAACGCCGTCCTATGTTTCAAGATTTGTATGGGAGAAAACAAGCGGGAACACATGAACTCGTAGCTGGTCATTACAAAGGTGCAGTTTTTGTTTGTTCTTGACCGTTAACCCCTGATACCCGTTTATTCGATTCCTTGCCCCAGAGTGGCAGGTAGAGACTGAAATGGCGGACGATGATCCGCATTGTAACGAGTTGAAGATCAGGAGAAGAGGTAGTCGTGAAATGTGGCGTGAGGAAGACCCTGGTGGTCTGCCTTCTCTGTCCGTCTGTTGGGTACACACAGGGTAATTCACTCAATTCCGTCCCAAGTCCGGTTGGAACTGTTGTCGGTTTGGTAGGTTGATTGGCCGTTTGGGTGGCAAATCTCCGTCCGTCCCTCCCCTCCCCACACATTCTTCACTTATCCCAACTTCTCGACCCTTCAGCCAGCCATGACCGACGATGTTCATCAAAGCCGAACTGCGAAGGGCGAGGAAGAGAACAACGAGGAAAAAAAAAACCGCCGGTACTTGATAGTACAAGCAGCACTCAGCCCCAGGCAGACCCAATCCACGGGAGAGGAAGCGCCGTCTCGGGGTTCAGCCGCCGTAGCAGAGCGGGCACTGGCCGGGCAGCATGATGTAGCGCTCATGCGGGCTTTTTGGGCAGGAGCGCTTAGGGCTGCCGTCGACAGAAGTGCGGAAGAAGTGGGCCCCCGGGTCGACGCACGAGGTGTAGATGTAGTAGTTCTTGGTGAAGTCGCACATGGTGGACGACTGGGGCTGGCTGACTGATTGGGGACGAAATGGGATGGAGACTGCCAGATTCTGCCCGGTCAAGAACGGGAATGAAGATCGGATATGTGAAAGAGTGGTTGTAGCTGGTGGTATCTGAAACCAGAAGTTAGCTAGCTGGCTCTTGGCAATAGGAAAGGGCAACTGAGGGGGAAGCCTACTGGTAGCTATATAGATGAAGACCTCTGGCTCGCAGCGGGATAGTCGGTACGGCAGACCAATTTGGGATGCAACAACGGGATGATGTCAGGCGAAGGCGACGAGCTGAAGTGATGATGAGATGGGCTGGTGCTGCTGAGGAATCCGGTAGCCCGCCCGAACTTATATGTACAATAGGGACAGAAAGAAAGGGCTATATCAGACATGGGACCACCGATATGGGCCCACCTAGGACGAGAAACTCAAAGCAAAAGCAAGGCGTGGTGTGATTCAAAGCGAAGTATAAGTAAGCCCAATGCGCATTAGCATAAATCCCGCGAAGGACATCGGAATTTGTTTGCTGTGGCGGCCGGACGGAAACGAGAAACAAAGACGCAGGTCAATATCAGACCCGTCCGATGGTCAAAGGTACCCCCAAGCCGCAAACTGTGAATTGCTCCCGTTATCAACAGCCGGCCCCAAACAAAGGCTGGTGACCAACAAGCAGGTGGTCGTGGAACGGGAGGGTGTCGTTGTAATTTACGCGCTTCAAGCAACCCCATCAGCGGCCGTCATCTTTGGGAAGGTGAGTGACGTGGATGTTGACGCTTATGAGGAGGGAAAGTAGCCGACTGGAGGAACGGAAACCCCAAGGAGTGAGGAACAAAGAACAGGGGAGAATTAAAAGGGTGCGTGTAAGGTAAAGCCGAGGGCGGCTTACAAGGACAGTTATAGCAGGCGGTGGCCAGGCGCGTCATGAGAAACGGAACGACGGGGAGAGACGCACCGCGTATGGAGGGCTGTGTACTGTGTATGCGTGGTAACCTACACGTGTAACCTGGCAAAGTGATGGTCGTCAGGGAATGACGCACTGGCCTCGATCCTGGATCTTCGGATGGATCGCATCCATGTGGGGCGCAAAAGCACCTTTCTCGGCGGTTGTGTGTGTACGCCTCTGTGCCGAGTAGTTGGGTATGGGAATAAGTACTCGGCTTCGTTTCTACACGGATAGTTCATTAGTGGAGCAACCGCGCAGACGGAAAAGGGGGGGTTGAGTAGGACGGCTAAGGAGCTGCTCAACTGAGATGCTCCGCGTGGGTGCCTGGAACGCTGCCAGCACAACATCGTCAGAAACGGTGTCCAATGGGTCCAAGGGAGGAGCATCTTGCCGTGCACAACGTCGAAGCGGGCACCTTGACGGGTCAGTGTTGCACCCCTTGCGACCCCTTCTCGCGAGCATACAACCCTCCTTGAACAACGTGTGCATGCTGTGCTGCGAGGTAAATCTGCTTCGCGCCTCATCAATGCGACATTGCCTTGTTGGCGAGCTCCTCAACGGCCCCCGCCTCGCCTGGTGCTCAGGAGGGGGAGTGGCTGCAAACTCCTGAGGCCCCCGGGAAAGTTGATGTGGGGTGGTGGGGTTGAGCCGGCCCACACGGACGGAGTAAGGGGAAAGGAAAATCCGCCAGCTGAACGGGTTGCGCCCGCCCGGATCGTCGATAACTATGATCCATGGACTTTTGCTGTAATTCGTGCCTCAAGACGTGTCGAAAGAGCTCATCAAGCATGTAGCAGAAGTTGTGACCGTTTGTCCGATAGTGGGCAGGGGAAACACCTTAGCCAACGTGAGAGAGAATCGAGCAACTTGGGCTTCCGATGGCGGATGATGGTCATGCATGTCAAACGTTGTGCCAGGGGGCAGACCCCTTGTTTGCGCACTGACACCGAGAAACCGCGACATGGGAACGTCTGTCGGACTGTAGTAACGAAAGTCGACAGGCAAGTACCGGAACTTGTGCACAAGAAACCGGCTCCCTTATCCTGAAAACGATGATAATCCGGTACTTGATGGCTCGGCGTGTCTGGAAAGGATCATCTCTCGCCCGTTGCCTAATTCTCTGTTTCTGCATAAGTTGCGGTCCAGCGTGTAGTGATTGGTAGACATTGGCTGTTATAGCCGTCGCAGGCCCAGCCGACAGTTTCTGTCAAGTGGGGTTGGAGTGTGAACGAAACACCATTTGCTACCTTATGAGGAACCCTCTCCCCACACGCACACTTCAACGGTTTCTCGTTTCCAAGCAGCCAAGCCTCGCCCGCTCAGCGTCGAGCACTCGAGGGTTGGGGGGCCAAGAAATAATCGAGCGGCGGCAAAGTGACAACCTAATGATAAGCGCGTGGAAATCCGCTTTGGGCGCTGAAAGGTGATCATATCAGCTCCCGGCCAACAGGCGAGGCAAAGGTGCGTGTTCAATCACGGCCTCCTTGCCGACAATGAGATTGGAAGAACTTTGCCAGCACTAGTGGTGACTGGCACCTGATACTTCCACAGGTCTAATCTCGGCGCCAAGAGTTGGTGGGAGGTCCAAGCACAGGCAAGCCCCGGATGCGATATAACCATGCAGCTGTGCCACACAGCGCTCTCTCAGAAAGCTAGGTCCAAATCTGGGACGCCCCTGATGAAACCATTGGTTGACGGTTCAACGACTGACGCTATCCAAGCCCTTCAGGGGCGTGTGGTTGCTCAGTAATTGTGCAGAGGCCGTTGTCAAGCCCTCGACTGTGTGCCGTGGTTTGGAAGATCTGGTTGAATTTCTAATTGATCCTGGCTCCTCATAGGAAGGCGGGCTGCTTGTACTAGTCAAGGGTGCCCAAGTAGTGAGCGGTATCCGTGGGCTTCTCTTGGCCTTGGAGCCGAGGGACTCAGGGAACGTGTGACAAGGGGTCTGTCAGTCGCGGAAGTTTGCCCAGCTGAAGTCCGGATTTCCTAAAAGAGAGGATGCGATCAGCAGGTCCTTTGAAAGCACAAGCCGCCTGAAGACGCAACCTTAGGTACCTCGTACGGAGCTACGTCCGTACCTCCGTATTTACCCGGTCGACGTCGACTCGGTCGTGTTGTCGGAATGTCGATGACTGTCGGGTTCACGTTGGATGGCGATGTTTTATCGGAGCCTGCTCCCATCAGCCGCCCATCATACTCAGCGTGGCCGGCAAGCTCCTTGCTGATCTTCGGGGTGCATGTGTTCGGCATCGCAGGCGGTTGCAGAAGTCGCCGCTCAGGCCCGGTGTATTGTATCGTACCGTGCATGCGCACGGGATGTTGAAACATACCGGCATCGTCTGGCGATGTCGGTTGTCGTAAAACGGGGATAGTGGGCGCCACGGCGCCGATATCTGAAATTCCAAAGACGTGCCAGGATGATCTTTACCGTGGTACAGTAGGTATATTTGACTTTGTCATCGACAACGCTTCCGGTTTCCCACGAACTATGTAGTTTAGTTGGTGGGAACAGTTGCGGGAAGGCCCCCACGTGTAAGCCAGGGATCGTGGTACGGAAAGGTTATCTGTCATCCATGTCTGGCACGATATGGCGAATCGAAGGAGCCTGCCACAGAGCCAATCGTCCTCAGGCGTGCTGCAAGACACTGCATTCTGCATAGCAGAGCCGCGATGCTCAAGTTTGGTCGTCTTGTCGCAACGGTGGGTGGTCGGCATTGCTTGCAAGTTGCCAGAGTCTCGCACGGACCCCGGTCTCTGGCCCTCGGTACTCTGTATACCTGGAGGGAACGAGCAGGAAAGGTAGGCGATGAAAGCAATCCGGGTTTCGGCGGTCGATGCAAGCTTCACAATCTGGTAACAAAGAGGATCGAGCTCTGGGAAAGCGCTTGGGGTATCCAGTCGTATACGGTTGACAAATCTTTGTCGTAAATAGCAACGGTCGAAAACGTAATATGGTGAGCGAAGCATCTCACTAATGCGACGCAGATCGTCGCATCTGCGTTATGTGAGTTACACTCGGTGCGTCTGATGCGTGTGATGTCGGGTGTTCTGTGCATGATCACAACAGAGCTTTCTGGAAGCGGACGAGTTAAATTCGTAACGTTACACCGATGTGAACTATTTCAGCGAATGTGAAAATTCCACAAGTGTCTACAATACATACGATACGGTAGCTAAGGTTGGGAAGGGAGTGACAGCTGCCTACTTACCCATATCTTGCAATTATGGGCCTCCAGGTTGCCATGCTGCCCTGTTGAAGAAGCATCGCGCCGGCTGATTAGACGAAGTCCACCTGCATAGAGGTATGGGACCGGCAGCAAGTCACGGGGCAAAGAAGGAACGGGCCGTCTTAGCGCAATACGCTGCTGTTGAGTTTGATGAACCTAATAAACCGGGAAGGTATTCAAGGTACCTACCTCCGTAACAAGGTACAATCGTTTGGTATCAGTGTGAAGCGCCCCCAAGGCATACAACCTGTCCGACCACTTTTCCACGGTTCGGAACGTCGAATGGGGTATCACCGTCCGAGCTCACCCAAACAAAGGATCTCTTGGAACGATCGCCGACCAGAAGCCACACTCCGATCCGCTTCCTCTGCGGGGGACCAGTCGGAGGCTTCGAATCTTTTCAAGGACCTGCTCACATCATATATAAGTGCCCTGCACATGATGGCTAGTAAGTGCTCTCTGCCTCTCAGTTTGAGTTGATGCACTGACACGAGTCGTGGTATCCGCAGAGGATCCCATCTCACCATACCGTTGCATCCTCTTATCAGTGTCACTCTCTCCGCTTGTGTTCTCTCGGCAACTTCGGCACCCAGCCCCTGTCTCGGTTCATCATCCCAACCCCTAATTGCCAAGATGTCCACGGCCGCCACTAGGCCAGGGCTCCGACGGGCAACATTCACAGATCTTGGGGGCGCGGAGCACGGCGGTGACGATGCTCCTGTCATGACCCCCACCGTTTCTGGGGTCAACTTGCGACCTGACACTCACCACTGTTTCTCATCTGTTGTCGTTTCCCCATATTCTCTGCGCTTCTTCCTTTCAATCGAAGCGATATTGTGCGTATCACTGTCGGGATCACTGGGGCTAATCAAGCTACCTCATGAATGGTACAAGTACATCCAGATATCAGTTCACATAAGGAGGAGGGGTCCTTGCGCAGTCAGTTGAGCGAATCAGGTCGGTGTTTGGCATCACACCTACACAGAAAAAACCAGCATTCCATATGGCTCAAACGCAGTTCGTTTTGACTGAAAATCTGGAGCTTGAAGCACATTCGAGTGATGAACTAGGTATTGAACGATCGTGATGTATACCTGTAGGCATTTAGGGTGTTCTCTCAAAGCCGCTGGATATATCTTTTTTAAAATGCGCTGACTGTACTACTAGGCACCCGAACTAAGGCATCTTATAGTAATAGTCGACCAAACTATTCAGAAGGTATTTCCCTGTACTATAAAACTGCGAAACTTGCACCAGGAGCTAAAGCTCATTGTAGCACCAGTGTCACAGAACGTCATCTGTGAAGGTAGGAATTTGCGTAAGAAGAATGCTGTGGGTGATCGACAGTGAGAAACAATCAAGAATATGTCTAAACTGGGAGGTGCAGGAAGGGTACCTTAGAATCCCGCCGGGGGATGTTTAGCATTTCGGGTGCACAATTCAACCAGACACCACTTTTCGTACTGAGATTCCCATTGTCAACTTGAAGGCAGGGGGCAACGATATCTCACATGTTCTACAATTCTACGGCGATTGCAGGAGCACGTCAGTGTTGCCATCCAGTCCCTGCATTCTGTTACATCAACAGCCTCCTACTATCAATAAGGTAGCCTTGAGAGAGAGGCTGAAGTTCGATTGCCAATATCCCCACGCCCTTTTTCTTCTTCCCACAGCATCCGACCTGAGCGTAAGAGCTTCTGCGCGGAAGCCAGGAGGTCCTCGTTATCTCAACGAATCCACTAACCCAATCTGCGGAGAAGTCGATAAGGTACTGAATGGCCGTCGTCCGCGAACTTGGTCCACTGATGAATCTGCAGGTCGCGGCACACCTGAGTCGACACGTCGTGAGGTTGATGTCATCGCTGGTGAACGGAGGTCTCGCCTCGCAGCGAGGGAACACCTGGGGTATTATGAAGGCTGGTTGGAGGTCTGACCGTCTTGTTGTAAGGTGGTGTTCGCGGCGGTATGGGCGTACGTGAGCTGGAAGTTTGCGTCCTCTACGAGACGTCGGAAGAGTGTTTCCAATCCGCGAGATAGTGTTCTACGATCCTTGATAAAATATAGCTCCTTTTCGAGCACCTCACCAACGAGTATGATATTGATGTCGCTTGTTGGGGCCGTATTTCAGGTCGTACAGGCGGTCGGTTTGCGGGCGCTCATGGGCTGGAGGAATTCGCCATGGCACTCGATACCGTCAAGTAGGGCCGCCTTTTCGGCAGGCGTCAGCACGCAAGACGTCGCAAGGGCCAAGCGAGCAGGTACTGTAATAGACATTGTCGAATTAGGTAGTGTTTGGTTGTGTGTGAAAGAAGCGTAGGATAGGAAATGTGAACTGACCCCAAATATGTCGAGAGAATGGGAGCAAGAGGATGCGAAGGAATGGGGTCGGGCTAGACGTGTACTTAATATCCGACGGAAACCAGACTAGACTGCTCCAAATCACTCGAGCGCTGGAACGCTTGCCTGAAACGCTTGGATGCATACGTCAAGCTATGCACGTGAACATGCATACCTTACGTAGGGGAAAACAACTCAACGCTTCACCAGATTAATGCGCTAGCTGCCTTTTCCCCCATGCATTTGCATATGCAAGTTCAAGCGCAGCAAGACGCGTCAACTGGAAGACAATCCGCAACAGTGATCAATCTCTCGAACGGGTATAGTTACTCAGTATGCGCGTGCCTTCCCTCCTCCTTCTCTTCCGTCTCTACACTCATCGACTTTCTAGACACTATTTTACATCCAACACACACACAAACATCAATCGCGCCCCTATCCCTTCAACATATATCTCATCATGTATTTTTCTGAGTCATCGTTCTATCGGTACAGCGCCATTACAAGCGCCCTAGCCATGCAACCGGCGGGTGCGATGGCACCACAACAACAGTCCCAGGCGCCAACGGCGTCCACCCAGGTGCCTGAGGCATCTGTCACCCGTTCAAGTCAGGAGACCCCCCAAAATAGGAAGTCACCAAGCTATTCGAGATCCGAGACTGAACCTCCCAAGAAGAAAGGGGACCTGGCCGTTTCAGCGCGTCTGGCACTGGCCGCGTCAAACAGGGCTACCAAAGAGGAGCGTGAATCGCTCCTAGCGCCGGTTCATGCAGCAGACTACATCATCGACGAGAAGTACAATGCTACACGAGTCGACAAGCCGGAAGAGAAGTGAGGGGAAAAGGAGTATCGGTGGATGGGTTGGGAGCTGGATCGAGGACGTGTGCCGTTGGCTTGCACTCTTGTTTCACCGGTTGCCTCAGAGTAAAGCTTGGCCGGGGATTTGTATATGAGTGCAGGCCTTGGACTGTATGTTATAAGGTAGCCATTGAATGGGATTGTGGTTTGTGTCATCTGGTGATGCATCCCGTTCTCGTCGCGTATCAGTCGTGGTATCGGCAGAATCGTTACCTTACACTCACGCTCCGTCTGTAATCTCAGGGCCGTTCGTTGTTCCTAGAAATGCTACAACGGATTCTACCTTGCATCACTGCTGCTGTTCAGGATCGGTCGTGGAGTCGTCGTGCAGTATAGGCTGGCTAAGCCATTCGCCATGGTATGTTGGACGTCGTTGGTGGGGCATGATTGGGATCGGCAAAATCCGATCAAATGGGCGTCATGCGCGGCTTGTGACGGAGCATCCCGTTTTCTCACCACTTCGTTCGCCTCAGCTCGCCGCCGAGATGCGATCGTTATCTGGCTTATCCGGACACTAATCCTTCACAACAAAAATAACGACTGTACTGACCGAGCAGGGTGTCGGAGCTGGAACCTAAATTGAACGTCCTGCGTGACCCAGCGATACCCGAACGTCCAAACCGTCGCCTCTGGGATCTCAGCAAAGCCCGCCCCTTCCAGGTAATGATCATCGTCATTTACCACAGCAAGCATTCCCAGACCAAAACCCCCTTGGTGTCATGCGGGCCGCGGTCCTGGTGCATGCTGCTAACCTCACGAGCCTCAGAAAACAGATGACGAGTCTACGGGTTATCGAGGTCTTGGATAAGCTCCATCAAAATCTCCGTCAACCACATAAGGCTACTTGATGATGCTTGCACATAATCAGTTCAGACGGGACGGGAGGCGGCTCGAGCCAGCCTCCACTTTCAGGTTTTTGCAACGCGCGGGTAGGCGGTTATGGCACGCCGCGCTTGGCATCTCGCCTGCCCTGCTCGATGACGTAGCCGCTGGCCAGTTCCCCAAAGGCCCTGCGACACGCTGCCTTGGATCTCGAGCCCGGTTCCAGCTGCATGGAACTCGGCGGTCGTTGCTTCTCCGAGCCGCGCCCCCCCCAACCCACCATGGCCCCCTTGAGCTGATTTGCCCTCCGCGGCCACTGAGCTGGCCCTTCTACCCTTTGTCGCTGCTACCTTAGCTCGCTTACCTTACTCGGGACTTTGATGGGCTGTCCTACCTTAGGTTGCCGTATCTGAGCGCGTCACTGCCACCCATCTTCATCCATGCATGCCCCGACATTGTGCTGCTTGTCCACTCGATCTTCGCCCTCCCTTCTCCTTTCTTGACAGCACCCGCGCCAGACATATTCCGAAACTGGCCCTGATTTCCGGTTTTTGCAACAACCAGCCTCTTCTGTATTGGACCCTGCTTCAAGCCCCCATTCTCCCGCGATCGCCGCCCTTTTCACCGCTGAAGGTGTCTCAGGACGTGGGTGGATGCAGGCCTTCTTGACCCTGGTATGTCCTGGTTGACGGAACAGAGGTTTGGCAGACGAGATAACCACCAGCTCACACATCGGCCGCGCCGCCACGCGCCAACAATGACAGGAACGACAAGCGGGCAAGCAGACGAAGTCTCTACTCTTCCAACAAGTCTCGTGGCCTTGCTGTCGACCGTCTGAAGGCTGACCAGACGGATGAATGGTCGTCAACGCGGACCATGAGCGACGCGCTCGCCACTCCGGCCTCCCAACCGTCCCAACCCGCTGTGACCGACTCGAACTCGACCTCGAGTTCCGGGCTGGCGTCTGGGTCAAATCTCAGAAAGGAGAGGGGAGCAATCGCTGCACAGGTCAGCGCATTCCACCAGCCGAAAGCCCTTTCGCCCGGTATCTTTGTCTCACTCTCTCCAGGCCTGCGATACCTGCCGCAGTCGGAAACAACGATGCGACGAGCAACGCCCCAAGTGCGGCACATGCCAAAAGTTCCGCCTCGAGTGCAACTACCGAGAACCTCAGCCGACCAAGTATGCTCCTTGCCTCGCTTTTTGCTTGCTTGTACTGTTAACTGACACCTGACACAGAAAAGACAAAACCCTGGTCGAGATACTCGATAGGATCAAGAGCTTGGAGGGCAAAATTGACAAGCTGAGCCAAAACCCTGCTGTCGCGCCCTCGTCTCCGCCGTACCCGCTGCAGACAAGCTCAGTCCCGTCGCCGCTTCCCAGCGCTCATTGGGCTCTGGGTTCGTCTGTTTCCGCGGGCGGCGCGTTGTTCCAATTCCCCGAGGCCACGTCTGTCACATCAGAAGACGGCCAGTACCAGTATGTTTCGTCTGTCCACCAGATGCTCAAATGGCCCGCGATACAGCAGCTTTTCGCGTCCGTGCAGGTAAAGTTACCGACCATTGATCTATCGGTTCTCGAACGCGAGGGGCCCGCAAGTATGCTCGCCTTTCGCCGCTCCACCCTCCAGAGCTTGCCCACAGACACTCAACCACCTGTCAGAACCGGCTCCGACATAAGCTTGCCCGATGACACCACGTCCAACGTCCCGAACACCGTGGCAAATCTGAACTGGGAGACCATGCAGAGGCTGAGTAAGGCCTACTTTGACACGTTCAACCTTTTCTGCCCCATTCTAGACCGGCATTTGTTCATGTCCAGCACATTGCCGACCCTGTTCAACAATGGCTTCAGCAACAACATGGAGTCGACCATCGCGTTTCTGGTCTTCGCCCTAGGAGAGGTCGCCCTGGCGGGCTCCGATGGCCCTCCAGTCCACGCCTATAGTGGCCGCCCAAGTGGTATAAAGGGTGGAACCAAGGACAGGCCGCCGGGGTTGGAGCTTTTCAACGAAGCAAGACGGCGGATGGGCTTCAATCTGACTCAATCCAGTCTCGAGAATGTCCAGATCTTCGAACTTGCAAGGCAGGATCGCCTCCTACGGAACGATCGTGTCTCGCTTTTCAGCTAACCTTGTCAACAGTCTCTATTACGGGACGTGTTTCTATCACTTGGAATTCTGGAGGATGAACACGCTGGCTTCTCTGGCCTGCCAAGCGCTTGTCATGAGGTACCTACCTACCCAGGTTCTTGACTTACCCTTAGAGCCGCTAACGCCTTCCAGCTGTCCCGGCGTGCTCTCCTCCGGACAAGCAGATTTGACGCGGAGAGCATCTTGGCACTGCTCCATCATGGAAACGTAGGGAACCCCGCTGCCCGAAGGGCAACAGACTTTGTCTAACGTGTCAATCTAAGCTGCCTCTACCTTGAGCTGGGATTCCCGCTCACAAGGCTGGATAAGGTTGAATCCGTCGTTGGGCTCCCCGATTTCAGCGGTCCATTCTCCCAAGACGACTACATCAGCAACCAGGAATCGCATTTTCAAGAGCATTTTGCCTCTCAAATTGTCATACGTCGACTGCTGGTAGACTTCCACAGTGTCCTGAGCCAAGGTATGTCTGGCATTGGGTCCCCATCCTGCTACACTCCACTAACACCTTTTCAGGGGCCACGTCACCCTCCACGTTCAGTCAGATTCAAATCACCAGTCCTTTCAGCCCGGCGACAAGAACAACCGGCCCAGGAGTGAGCCCAACCACGATCCGCCAGCTCGCTCTCCAGCTAGAGCAATGGCGCGGCATGCTCCCAGCCCATCTCCGCTGGCATGAAGACGCCCCCGGCGCCTGTCCCAGCTCCAATGCAAATCTATACTTCACCCCCGCGACGACCCCAGTCTCGCCGACCGTGCCCACAACAGCAGGCGCCCAACCTGCCGCCCCGGTCGTCGCTGCCCCCAGCCCCCTCATGTTCACAACCGACCTGGATGTCCCTCCGCCGCGGTACCCGTACGTCCTCGACGTCCAGGTCGCCCTGCTCCGCTCAAAGTACTACTACACAAAGTACCTGATCCACCGGCCGTTCCTGTACAAGGCCCTGCACCATCCGGACTCCATGGCGCACGAGGACGCGGTCGGCGTGGCCGAGTGCCTCAAGGCCAGTCTGAAGTGGCCCGTCGCCATGTCGCCGACGTGCCGCCACAAGAGGCTGGTGCCATGCTCCTTCTTCTTCACGCAGAACTTCTTTGGGATTCTGGTTTTGCTGCACCTGAGCAACACGGTACCAATCCTCAGGCGGATACGGAGCACGCTGTGCGGGGAGCGGTTTGAGCTGGACGCGAGCGAGACGGTGGCATTGTATTTGGATTGGCTGAGGGATCTGAAGGCGGTGGATGTTGGGACTGAGTGGCATTGGGAGGTTATTCGGACGGTGTATGGGCTGGAGGAATAACTGGAGTGGGGCGGTGAATGGGTTTTGTGTAGAAAGGGTGAGAGAAGTGTATATACGAAGGTGGTATTTAACCGGTGGGGCAAGCGATGGGAGTCAAATGGTAGTTGCGGAGACTGGATGTGGTCTTTCGACATTTATTACGGGGAAGTCTATGAACACCATCTAGCGGGTGAAAGCGGGCAGCATACGTTAGCGTACCTAGCATATAGGCGGCGTCTTGGTAGACTTGATACTTAGAGTCTACAGTTCGTTGTACAGTTTGCGGTATGGTGTGCTAACAGTACGAGTACCACAGCAGCTTTCGATGTATATATACAGGCAGTGACTCCAATCCCAGTGCGCCATGAGGGGGAGAACAGCGACCTTAAGCTTACCAGAGAAACGAGCTACAGAACCAGAACGGCCGACCTACCTGAGTTTCGGCAAGTCAGTCACGGTAGCCAACGACGATGCACAAGAAAAGCCGGTCATAAGAACTGAGTCGTTATTCTATTGGATCATCTTGTCATCATCATGTGCCAAAATGTTCGTCATGCATCTAATGAAACCAAGAAACACAAAGATAATATGCAATTATGTCAGCCTTGCAAGAGTCAAGCAGAAGCCCTATTGGACCCATCCGACCCGGACTTCTCAGTCAATTCCAGCCCTCCCGGCAACACGGTACTTTCCCCTTGCGCCTTGGTAATCTCAGGAGAAGAAGAGATGGAAGACGACAACAGTAGCCGCGAATCGGTCGTCCTGCGGAAGTACTCCGTCATCTCCTCGGTGAAGTCATCGTCTTCTTCAAGATCCTCTATGCCGGCGGGCTCTCCGCCCACCTCCCTCTGCCTTCGGAGACGCTCCTTCGCGGTCCACTCTTGCCGCATGTCTTCAATCTTCTGATCGGCATCCAGTTTTGGGTCATAGTTCCCGCCGACGCCCCGGATGCGCTCCCAGAGTGAGAGGTGCGCTGGATGGATCGCCACGCCGTGGTATTCCTCCCCGCGGCCCGCGCGGATGTAGGCCCAGCGGCGCTCCTGCTCCTTGAGGTCGAGGCCCGTCGTGTCTGGGAGGAACAGGCTCGTCAGGAGCATGCCGGCGAGGCCGAACCAGGGGACCACGTAGAACTTGGTCTGGGTGTCGATGTAGTTGTAGAGCACCGAGGCGAGCAGGGCCCCCGACTTGCCGATGCAGGCACTGAAGCCGTGCGCCGAGGCGCGGATGGGCGTCGGGAACACCTCGCCCGCTACAAGGAAGGTGACGCTGTTGGGGCCGAACTGGTTAAAGAAGCTCGAGAGGAAGTACATGGCTTGGAACGATTTGATGCCCGCAGGCGAAGTGTAGTAGTCGTAGTTGAAGGCCGGGATGATGAACATGATGAAGCACATCAGAAAGCCAACCTGCTGCATCGTCTTGCGGCCGTAGAGTTTATTGTCGATGAGCAGCGAAGCCAGGTAGTAGCCGACGAGCGAGACGATGACGTTGTACAGGTTCCAGATCCAGCCTGTCATGACCGAGTGCGGGTTGTTGCTGATGACGGCGATGAATTGGGCTTGAAACAGCTTGTTTCCGTAAAAGAAGACGTCGTTGCAGAACCAGGTCCCGGCTGTAGCGAGCAGGCGCCCGCCAAAGTGTGTGCACGTCAGGCGGAGCGACGCGACGTCGTAGCCCGTGACGTTGCTCTTCTTCTTGGCCGCCTGGAGCTGACGGCTGGCGTGGGGCATCTTGTAGGCGCGGTAGTAGACGAGCCAGAGAGTGCCGAGGGCTGGAATGGCGAAGGACAGGCGCCAGATCCACTGGACTGTTGTCGCGCCGTACGGGGGATTTCCGTCGCCGTGGTGCAAGATCAAGAGGAGGATGATCAGCATGGCCTGGTTGACAAGCTGGCCCCAGCCCTGCATCAGAAAAGCCATGGTGACCTTGCGGCCGCGGTGCAGACGATCCTCGCGGGTCGAGAGCTTCCCGGCCGAGACGGCGTTTTCCATGGAAGATGTCGCAGTGATTGGGTACTCGCCGCCGACGCCAAAGCCTTTCGAATCAGTCAGCACCTTAGCAGAGACACGGATTGCCTATTCTGAGGCCCACGTACCATAGAAGAATAGCGACCAGGCGTAGCAGATGACCCAACCATTTAGGTCCAGGCCCCAGCTGGCCGTGATCATAAGCAAGCCCACAAACATGATGGCGGCATCCTGGATCAACCCCCAGCGGCGGCCCACCCAGTCCCCGATGACGCCCACCACCATCTGACCGACCATGATGCCGATGACCTCGAGGTACGTGACCGACGCGACCCAGTTGGCGCTGCAGGCTGTGGGGTTCTTGTCCCAGCACGAGGGCCAGGCAGACCTGAAGAGCGGCTCCAGGTTCCCAATGCTGAAGAGCACGTAACCCTCGAGGCCGAGGCCGGCGCCGGGCAAGACGGCGTTGCGGAAGTACCACGAGACGGGGCTCAAGGGGTCGGCTTTGATCATGGAGCCAATGGTGGCCAGCTCCTTCTTGGCCTCGTCGTTCTGGACCTTGTTCACGAACGCGATGCGCTGCTGCAGCGGGAGGTCGGCCCAATAGACGCCATCGGGGTTGTACGAGTCGTCTGGATGGGTCAAGTAGGCGAAGACGGCGCCTTCTTGGCCAGGAAGACCAGGAAGACCGACGCCGACAGTTGAGGTTGCTGAGCCATGATGGACGGGAATCTCGCCGATAGCCATTGGGGGCAGGGCAGTTAACCAACCCGTCGAGGAGGAGGACAGGCGTAAGGGATGATGGGACGAAGGTTTCGCATGCGGACGATTCTGAACTTTATGTGCATCTTCAACAGCCAATGACGGAAGACCGATGGAGGGAAAAAGCGCTTCGTGGGTGAAACTTCACTCAGGGTCCACGGCTTCCGTCTATCCCCACCACACTTGACCAGGCATCCCGCAGCATCAGTTCTCTTTTCGGCAAGTAGTCGCGTGCTCCAAGCTCACCATTTTTTGATAGAACCTTGCTGCGTAGGTAGGTTGCCGATTGACGCTGGGATGACCGAGTGTTGATGATCCATCCACCTCCTGCCCTTCGCTTTTCTGCTTTCTGCTTGCGTGTTAAGACAATGAACCACAGCAGTCCAACCACTCTCGGTTGACAAACACACTCTCTGCATCGTCTCGCGAGGGGTCCTTTCCCGGCTCTGTCCACCAAGGTCGGAAACATGCATGGGGCCATCCGAGTCCTCCGCACATGCCCACCTCACCGCCCCGCCCGCTCATCGGTTGCTAGACTGGAATTTGTATGGAGGTACTCTGTAGGCGTTCATCACTGCCGTATTCCGTAAGGTAGTTGCTGCCAAGTCGATGTCCCAGATCCAAGACTCGAGACAAGCAACACGCAAACGACGCCGCAGCTGGCTAAGCTGTCTTGGCCTCTTGGCTGTCGCAACGCCACAGAATCACAAACGCTTCACTATTGACGAAGACTTCAGAATCGAGGCGGCAATACTCGTTCTGGACCATGCACTTCGCCAAGCCCTCCTCAGATCTCAAATTGAGATAGAAGTGGGCCAATCAGCAACTGAGATCTTTACACGTGGGCAAGTTGGTTGGTCAAGGGGCATCTGAAGATTAACCAATGATGGGACGACTTTGGCCAAGTGAAATCCCACTATTCCCCGGTGCCCAGCGCACCCGAAAGCAAAATGCTTCACCCCAGACCCGCAACGCGGAGCCGGTGCCTCGGAGACATCCCTCATTGGACACAGAGTCCCAATCTCGGCAGCAAACAACGTCGAAAGCCGCACAGCGAGCCAGTGTCGCGTGCCAGCCTTCCCAATTCGATCAAGATCTCTCACACTGGCAACGACAACTGCCACTTGGTTTCGGAATATGTCTTAATGAGCTCTAACCCTTACATCGAAGGTCAGTAACACGCGACACAAGTCTCGGCTTCCTTATGCACAAGTGCTTGTACTAACCTATGGTTTGTTCCTGAGGAATAATGATCTGAAGTAAGACTGAGGTAACAATAAGACAGAAGAAGGTGACGAAGATACGCCCGTGGGCCACGACACGCATGCATCCAACCTTGGGGCACAATACCTGAATAAACATCTGCGCCAGCTGCTTAGATAGCGAGTAAGAGATAGGCCAGTCCCAGTCGGCGACGGAGATCCCTATGTTTCCAGTACCTAGTGGGGCATCGATGCAATGGCCTGATCCGAACAAAAGACCTTAACAATCTGTGCAGTGCAGTTTGCTCAAATCCTACAGAGGTATGGCAGGTAAGCAGCCCGGAAGGCTTAAAACGGAGATTGGGCTCACAAAACACGCCTGATGGAGAGCGAGCGGCACCGCTTCTCTTGCCTCGCCGTTTTTACCACCTCTCATGGGGACATTCAGCTGGTCTAACCCCAGCTTGAGGCTTCTTCTGTTCGCGAGTCCCTTTCGCCCTTCTGGCACGAAGGTCGAAGACGGTATCCAGTCATGCACCAACACAGCAGTAGTCCTACTATCACTTCAGCAGCATCAAGACGACTCCATCCAATCTGACGTGTATATTCGGCATTCGCAGCAGTTCCTCTGGTTAAATTACTGAATACCCTACGCAGCGCTAGCAGCTTTAGGTCGCTCGCATCTTGTCCGTCTGCCAGCAAACTTGCAACGCCAAGCTTGATGAACCAACCCATGGACCCTGTCTGTGAAACGCGACTGTGAGACATGCTCTTTGGTTCAACTCTGAAACCTTTAATGCTTTCCATCCACTGACCTTTTCTTTTCCCCCTTCTTCCACCCATCACATCCTGTCTGTCCAGGTGGTGGAAAATAAAACCGCACAGCCCGGTCGCGCCTAGCCAAGATATATAGAGAAACCCCGTGCATACGAACAAGCCCAGTGCTCAAAGCACAGCTGTGATTGAAGGATAAATGGTAGACAGAGAAAAAAGAAACCGAAAGGAGAAGGCAATGCAGTAGAACAGCGGCTTAAGTTTTGGGGTTAGGAGACACGCAAAGCACTACCTCCGGATCCTGACGTCTTCCCCGCCATAACAACCCTATTTGATGGTAAAGACCAGACAGAGACATTGTAAGCAACAAATGCAACCGCAACGCAGGGAAACCACAGAGCACCCAGCCAAGCCCAACCACCCAACACGCAGCGAGCTAAACGTTACGTCCGACCCCCCACCCCCTCCCAATTCCCCAATTCAACCCCCAAACACTATTCCCATTCCGCCCCGCTTCATCCCAAGCCCACGACCAGACCGTTTTGGAAAAGCGATCGCAACCCCTGACGCTTCGATATCCCTCGCTTGAATGCGACCACACCACGCCGCGCTATGCGATATGCCATGTCCACCGAGTCCGCCCCAAGTCTGGCCATCCCAAACTCCTCACGCCTCGCGCTCCAATAGAAACCCAAGCGCCCTCAAATCTGTGATCCCTGAGCAAAGAGAGAGAGCCAGACAAAAGAAATAAAAAAAATGTCTCTGCCGCCGACAGACATCGTAATGTCTGAAATCCTGCCACCCGCACGCCTTGCCCTGCCTGCATGCCTGCCTCAATCCGACCCCAACCCCGATCCAGGAAACGCCACGCTGTTGTGTAAGAGAAGCGAAACCAAAGGAGAACATTGACATGAGAAAAGAAATGTCTGAATAAGGGGAAGGGAGACGATGTGCTGGGAGCGTGGCGACGAATGCGAAGGTTGGTGATTGACGTGTTCGTTGGACTTGAGGAGGCATACATATCATATCCCCTCAGGAAATGGCGACATAGTGTCGTCCCGATCCGCCGTCCTGACCGGCGGTCGTCGTGGAGTGGGGTCCGGGTCTCCGACCTCATCCCTCCCCAGAACAGGGGTGAGACGCGGGGTCTCATCGACGTCGGCGCCAATACCGTGCCTGCCCAAGGCCCCTGCCTCTAGACCGGGCGGCGTGCGCGTCACGATGGGATGAGATTGCTGCCCTTGTCCCTTCGACACGTGAGTATCATAGGCTGGCGTTGCCGAAACCGTAGCTGCTGTCCCCTCCAGATGAGGGAACTCCATTTGTACCTCCTGATTCGGCGTGACTACCTGTGTTGCTGGTTCCACTGTGCTTGCGTCCTCTGACCCGGCGACCAAGCTCTCGTGGCTGTTGACGCGCATCATCTCGATGCCAAGTTTGGACGACGGCAGCATTGGCTTGGTGCGGTATTGTTGGCCTGATGGGGATCCCGGGCTGCTGCCACTCGCGCTGCCGCTGCCGCTGCTGCTCCCGCTCCCGCTCCCGGTTTGGTTTGGTGATGCGCTCAGGCCAAGCTCGTCGTCCTCGTCGTCGGCCGAATCGACACTGCCTTGGTACCGGCGCTTCTCGATCGATTCGCGCTTGGCCTTCAATTTCTCGAGCGAACGCTGCGGCGCGGGCCCTTTCGTCCGGACCGGAGAGTGCTCCATCTGTGGGGGGTCCGACTGCTGCGTGACGAGGCGTGGGTGGAGAGGAGACAAAGGCGGGTTGCCGGAGCCCGCGGCAACTTCTTCGGGGCCTGAAATGCCGAGGCCACCTTCGTCCCAGTCACCCGTCGCCTTCCTGCTGATGAGGACCGGAATGTCGTCAGTCGCCACTGATTCAGAGTCTCCATAGAGGCTGGAGCTGATGGAATCTTCGCGGAAGCTGCTGCCGGATCGAATTGCGTACCCTGACGAGGCAGACGTGGGGCTATCCTCCAGCCGCAAACTCTCTTGTCGCAGACCAGATGGAATGGGATGTGGGAGCGTCAGAGACAGAGAGTTAGTCTGGCTTGGCGAAGGGGCCTTCCAGTGGCAAAGCGTGCTCAGCACCTCAATCAGCTTCGACGAGCTAATAGGCTTCTCGACGAGCGAGTCAAAGTACTGAGGGGCCGGCAATTCCTTCAGATACGAGGTAATTGCGACCATCGGGGTGTGCGTGTTGGTGTGCTTGGTGTCGCGGATCATGCGCGCAACGTCTGACCCGGAGAGCTGGGGCAGCCGGAACTCAAGGAACATGATGTCGAACTTGATGTCGCTCATGGCGTATCGGATGGCTTCGCTGCCGGTGGCTGCGGAGATTGTACGGCACCGTAGCTTCTCCAAGAGCTTCTCCATCACCATCCGAGAGACGGGATGGTCGTCACAAATGAGCACATCCAAAGGCCGGAAGACGGGGCCATCTCCTGCTGCGATGTACGACATGCGTCTTGCGCTTTGACGACGTCGCTGGACTCTGAGCAATGCATTCGCTTTATCCCCCTCGTTGTCCGAAGATGACGGCGACATATCAAAGACCTGGCTGCGACGGTTTCTGTGGTGTGCTGCCAGCGCATCCGTCATTGCAGGGCTGCCTTCTTGCGAGCCAACCGTGACCGAGCGAGAACGGCCACCGGATGAGCTGCTGCTGTGCCGAGGCGTGGACACTACATGGTTTGGCATGACCTTTTGAGGCGACAGCGGCATCGGGACAGGCGCACCTCCCCGGCCCTTGATGTGCGACGAGGTGGTGGCGATTGTGGTGGCCGCTTTCTGCAGGCTAGGCGGAACGCGTGGCACCTCAAAGAAGCTTCCTGGCTGCAACGAGGTCCCCGACGGCTGGGATAAGCTGGACGGATTGCTCGATGCCTTCCGTCGGCTTTCGGCACCAGTACCTGCGACAAACGAGACCAACAATGGCGACGACGGCTGTGAGATGCGGCTGGGCGACGAATTGGCCTGGCTGACGCCGGACGGGGACTGCGGCCTACGGGACGGCTTTGCGTTCGAGCGTGATCTTTGAACGGGGTTCGTCATAACTGGGCTGCCTTCAAGTGACGGCCCTGATGATGTGAGGTTGCCCAGCCCGCCGGGACTGATCGGCTTGCACTGAGCCGCCATCGCTTCGGCTCGAAGCTTCTGGATCACATCTTTATTCGCCTTCTCGAGTACGGGCAGGTTCTTGAAGGAGAAGTTGCCAAAGTCGTCAGCCGCGACGGGCTCGCTCAAGCGCCTGCTCTTCAGATCGCGGACATGCGGGGGAATGTGAAGCGGCATGAGACCGCGCTTCACCGAGTTGACCTGGGCCCGGACACGGGAAAGTGCATCATGCGGGCGATCAGGATAGTCGGTAGCGGGCGTGGCTGCAGGCGGCGAGTGCTGATCCTCAATCTCCTCGGCAAAGGATTGTAGGGTGGCACCGCGAGCATCAAAGTACTCGGTATCTTCTGGATTCTCCGGTTGCGGGACAAACTGTGCTTCATCCTGGAGCAGCGTGTCCCAGTTCACATCCCTGAACCACGGGTGGTGACGGATTTCGTCGCCTCCAGACTGGTACTTCTCATCGCGGTTGGCTCCCAGCCGCTGCCGAGGGTCGGAGCAAAGCAACTTGTTGATGAGATCCTTTGCTTCCGGAGACACCTCATCCTCGCTCTCGTCTGGCCAATGAATTCTGCGAGCCAGGATGTTCTCGAAAACCTTGTCTGCCTCGCTAGCGTGGAACGGAGGAATGCCATAGAGGAACTCGTACATGATGCACCCGACAGACCACCAATCGCTCGTCTCATCCTGCGGTTCACCTCTGATGGTCTCAGGGGCCAGGTAATCAGGCGTGCCGACAAATCGACGGTTCGTATCCTCAGGGTCAAACAGAGCCCAGTTAGGTGGGGGCATGGCTTGCAGCGGAGGGGTCCCCCTGCTGGACTCGGTGCTGTTCTGCGTCGTCGTGTTGGAAAGCAGGCCGAGCTCCGGGGACCCAGCAGCCTCGGTCTCGCTACCGTCGGCAGGAGACAAGATGACCTGCGAGTTTGCATGAGTATCATTGAGAGACAAGGCTCCGAGCATCTGCGTCAAGGCTTCGCTGCCGCCACTATCGCTGCGATGGTTCGAGACGCGCCGCGGTTCTTGCGAGAATGCGCCCAGGTTGAAGTACGACGGCTGTCCAAAGCTTGTGCCATAGTCGCTCGGCGTCATCAGGGGTGTTGATCCCGGGGAGTGACTTCGCCCGTGAAGATCAAGCGACGTGGATCGAGACGACGCTATTGACGTGGACCGAGCGAAAGGGCCCTGCTTGAGGAGGTCAGGGGCTGCGTCAGTCCCGCTGGTCAAAGCTCGCTTCTGCCGTCCAACCAACCCCATCCGTGACAGACCGAAGTCGGTCAGCTTCAAGTGTCCCTTTTGGTCGATCAGCAGGTTGTCTGGCTTCAGGTCTCTGTGAACAATTCCCCGACTGTGCAAGTGCTCGACCCCAAGGACAACCTCTGCGAGGTATTTCTTGACCCAGTCCTCGGGGAGGCCCCCCAGTACCTTGATCAAAGAGGCGCAATCGCCTCCGTTGAGGTACTCCATGACGAGGTACAGATAGTCCTTGCTCGAGAAGGTCCAGTACAGCTTTGCAACGAAGTCGCTTTCGCCTTGCCACATCATGATTGCGCGCTCTGCCTTGACGTTGGTGACCTGGTTCTTGGCAACCATGTCGGCCTTCTTCAAGACCTTTATGGCAAAGTACTCGCCGGTGGATTTCTTCTTTGACAAGTAGACGCTGCCAAATGCGCCTTTGCTTATGGGCTTGATGATTTCGAAGTCCTTGATGGAAGGAGCAACGGCCTTGGCCTGGGGGCCTCCAACAACGGCGCTTAGTCGGGGCGAAGGTGGCGGTTTGACCCACGGCTCCCCAGGAACTGAAGAGACCGCGGCGGATGACTGCCTTCGATGATGGTGGTAGGTGTGCGAGATGCTGGGGGAAGTGAATTCGCTGCTTGGGAGCATTGGGGACGGTTCCGGGGACATCAAGGCGTCGGGAGCGAACGGAAGACTGCGGGGCTTATGAATCCGGAGGGGCGATGACGGCTGCCCGGTCCTTGACGGAGACTCTTGTCTTCGTGGTGACACGGCTCCCGGCAGAATCAAGCTTTTGCGGTGGTGCTGTCTGGAGCTTGCCTGGCGGCGGAGATCGCCAAACTCGGACATTGGCGAATCGGTCCTCTGCGGCACTCTAGATGCCACCGAAGAGGATCTTAGACTGCCGTCGCTGTCCCCAGCATCGCTCTCGAAAACCATCGACTCCCGGCGAGATTGACTCGCGCCAATCTGGCTACTGACAGGTCCACGGTTGGACCGCGGCGTGGGGCACTCCTTGGGGCTAGTTGACTTTGGAGAGTGCAGCGCCAGTGGTAGCCGACGCTTGTCAGGGTCCTCGTTGATATCAGCATTCTGCAACGCCAATGCCAAGCTAGAGGGGGCCTCGAAAGACCCGGAGAAGATGCCTTCTTCAGTTACAGTGGGGATAAGCTCGGCTTCCTCTTCCTCTTCTTCTTGCTCATCGGCCGAGTCACTGAGGCGGCCGGCGGCAATCTTGGCGGCCTTGCGCATGGCAGCATCTATGCAGTCCTGAACCATGTAAGCAAATTCGATCCGAATCCGTTCAGAGTACTCTAGGATCCTGCGGTAGCGAAAAATGGCCTCAACCTTGTCCTTGGCAACCTTCTCGGTGTCAGCGCAGAGAAGGGCGAGTCCTTGTTCTTGCTCCAGGGTATTTGTGCCTGGCGTCTCCCACTGCAGCACCTGCGCGATCCGGCTTTCAGACTGCGGCGACTGCGTGCGAAACTCGCCAGGTGTCTGGGATGTCTCCTTTATGGCAGGGGTGCTAATTTCGATGGCCGTATCGCAGAGATCCAGGAGCAATTCAACGATCCTGGCCTGGGGTCTGCGAACGGCGAAGGAGCGAGCTCGCGCGTGCCCAAATCCCGAGGACCGTTCACGCGACCGGCCAGGAACTGCACCGGGCACAGGAGACGAGTTACCGGGGGACGAGTTGGACGAGGTCGGAGGACCAATGGCAAGACCCTTGTACTCGGCGAGAGGTAGGTTCATCTGGTCTCCTCCTGCCAGCGACCTGCTGTGTCTTGCCTCAAGCGCGTCAAGCACCTTGACGATTGCATGGCGGTGCTCCGTCAGACTTTCCTGGGCCATCTGGACATCCATCTCAGCACGATGCTCCTGCAAGCACAGGTCCGTGTGTTTCTCAAACCACCATGGCGAAATCTGTCGTTCACATATCCTGCAAAGGACAGGTAGCGGCGGTGGGTGTTCGGCAGGGTCATCCAGACCGGACTCCGCAAGTTGAGTGAGATAGCTGGCAAGAACCTGAGCACCGGAGCCCAGAGAGTCGACAATGACGGCAGGCAGGTCGATCTTGATCTCTCGCGGGGCAACCCATTGTCGAATCATCCACATGGTCTAGTGTTCGGCATCAGTACAGCTTCTCGGAGCGCAAACTCAATCAAAGAAACGCACATGGCTTTCCCCGCCTGATGGCCCGCTATAGACCATGATGCCTTGGGCTTCCAGGTCGATAATAACGGGCCGGGCGGGCTCTCCCGGTTCCTGCTGAATCTCGAGGTGCATCAGCTTGGACAACGGGCCCAACTTGACAGCAAAGCGGATGAACTGGCTCCGTCTGTCATCTTGAGCCATACTTTCAACGACATCCGAGAAGATGTTTGGATTGTCGCTGACAATGAGATTGGCGATCGGAGTACCCACGACCGAGTCAGGTTGAGTTCCGATAACGTCGACCCAAGAAGGGCTGACCCAGCGGATAGTCCCGTCGATATTGAGGTCCATGATAACGTTCAAGGTCTGCTCAGCGGCCTCGCGGAGCTCCTCTCTCTCCTCCCGGATGTCCTCGGTGAGCGACCGCTCCATTGTCCCGGCCCTGAGCGAGACCACGGCCGGCGGAGCGAGCAGATCAGGGATGGTAGCGGCTTCTTCCTCCATTTCGATGTGTTGAGTGATCCAGGGATCAATCCTTGCAATACCATTTGTAGTGACGCCAGATGGGTCGGGCCCTCGGTAAGGCTGTTTTCGGCGCTGGGGGCTATGGTACGAATTGACGTCTTGGGGAGGACGAGGACGGGGTGTAGTCTGGAGGTTCGGATGGAACCAGCCAGTGGTTCCGGCCAGGCTGCCAGAAGCTAGAGCACCGCACAAGCCTGAGACATAATGCGGTGCGGTCGACGCGAGTGTCCCGCTGCGATGCCGGTGACGGCAGGTTGTGGTTGTGCAGTGGGAGAGAATCGGTCGCTACACGTGCATCGAAGGGAGAAAAGTAACCTTCGAGCGTTGAAGTCGTTGTCCGTAATCAACAGGTCAAGATACCGCAGACGGGCACCGAGAGAGCTAAAGGTCGCACTCCAAGTGGTGTCGAGGGCGTTGTTGCCGTCCTTCGCGCCGAGTTCGAAGCGAGGCGAGTAGGCAACTGCAAGGCCGCGGCTCGTCGAGATACGACAATTTCGAAAAATGGCTGGCAGTACGGACACAGGAGTGCGTTGCCGCACCAGGGCAACGATATGCCTAGCGGTGGTGGTGTTGTCGTCGACGTCGACTCGGGGTAGGTGTTGTTCCCAAAGCCAACCAAGAAAGTTTAAGTGGGGATTTCTTTGTTAGGCTCCGTGCCCCTCGTGCGGTGGAAGGAGGATGGAAGCGTCACAAGTTGGACGTTTGCCCAAGAAGCCAGGCAGGCAGCCAATGGCTCTGGCAGAAATTGAGAGACTACCAAGTCTTCCCCAGTCTATTGTCGGTTTCTTTCCGTGAGTTCAGACAGCGACACTTGATGGAAATGCACAACGCTCAGAGTCGAAATTGCTACGAACCCAACCGCAGAAGAACGAGCTGCTGTGAATAGAGTGGGTGCGCAAAAGCAAGATCACACTGTGACCCGCTCGCCATCTTCGAACCATGCTCGCGACTCCCGTCCTGGGCTGCCGTTGAAAGCGGAGAATCTTCAAATCATACCAATCAGAATAGCAGATATTTGGTTGTGGGTCAAGTGATGTCTTGGTATTGCTCGGTCTTGCACACGGTGCTCACTAAACCTAGGCAGCGGGTGTTCCGGCACCAAAGGTTGCGCTACCTCGATGCGCGAGTCGACTTAACCTGCGTCGAACAGGCTCGCCAGGCTCCAATTCTGCTGCTCCGGCTGGTTCGCAAGGCCAAGCGGACCTGGAAATCAACAGCTCACTATTCGAGCCTGAGAGACGGGGAAACTTCGGAGCGGACCCAAGCAATCGAGTTCCGGGCTCCATTGATTGGCGGGTTTCTTTTGCCAGGCCAGCTTCGCAGGTCGCATACTCCGTACAGAATACATACTGCGTTCAAACACAACGCAACCGAATTGACCTAAACTGTCGAGAACCCGGAGGTAAAGCAGGAGATTACCCACCTTCAACGCCAAATACAGAATAAACATTACAGTTCTTTTGTCTCCGTCCTTCAACCGTCTTTCTCGTCGTCCATTTCCTGTCCTTGTATACCGAGCCGACTTTAATCTTCAACTGATCGTCGATTTAACATGACGTTCCCGGCTAACATCAACCGATGAGGTGCCCGGAACAACAAACAGGCCTATAGGTGTGTCGAGCCACTCGTGAGCTCATTCTCTTCCTGCATGATTCTGGGTCGCACGAGATACCCTATGGCACAGCCTATTTGCCTTGCAGGACGCCACGGTTCAGACCGCTTCAATTAACTGGCTGGCGTTCAATGTCTAACTTACTCTTACACCGCAACGCATCTCAAGATACTGAGATCCTTGAGCGATGGAAGTGAACCCCTCCATCTCCGCTTTGCCCCACGCTCATCCTTCAACTGACTAGCACCGGTCCGAGCCACACGGTGACCTCACTTCTATCCCGTGATCACATATGACGATGAAGCTCCGACCGTTGCGGACGATGGATGAGATGGATCCGATCCTCGAGGATGGCTTCACAACAAGATGGCTGACGACCGAGTCTCCTTTGGCTTGCACACCCGCACTCACTCTCACCAATGCAAGCTTCTGCACCCCGAATTCTCCTCAGCGTCGTTACTCAATTGGAACATGGGCAGTCAGTGGCCTGGATTGATTTCTCATACAGTGCCGAGAATCTGAGGTGCTCAGAAACCGTGGGCAACGGCTCCCAGCACTTCTCCAAGCTTGGGCTGCAGAAGTACACACACCTTACCTACCTCGGCGATGGACAGAAACGATTGTGGTACGTCCAATCCAACGGCGTGGCCACCGCTCCAATACAGATAGCGTTCCCCGGCTCAGAAGCTGCATGCCCTGGGTTGCATCGTCTGCACGTTCGTCTGCACTGTGTGTGGCTCTGGCCGTGGTGGTCGTGCTACCTACACCGGAAGTTTCTGGTGCGCTCGCGTCCCGGTCCTTGCCCTCCGGACAGCCAACGGTCCCGAGGGTTGGCGTACCTCCTGCAGCCGCTCGCTTGAGGCTATTCGGCTGATACGGACCCCTCGCTTGCCGCCATGTAAACGCAGCTGAGGTGGTGTTGTGGAAGCACGAAACACCTGCAGGCGTGTATCTCGAGAGACTGTTTCCAACGACTTCATCCTGGTTCTCAGCACTTCATTGGAACACCACATGTACCATCGCCGCGTCCGAGATACCACCACATATTGCAACCTGTTCCGATACACCGGCTCGTTAGAGTGCGTGCATCCGGCCTCGCACCGCACGTTATGCCGAGTCTACCTGCTCAGTCCGGTGGTCATACTAGCTCGTCAGCTAATAATCAAGCGATGGGCGGCTTAGCCCCATATGGTCGCTGTTTGTGTGGCTTACACCAGCTCACAGCAACATGAAGCAACCCCAAGCTCAGTCCAATCGCTGCACTTCCTCGACCAAGCATGCGGGGCACTGGATCAATGAGGTCTCGATGGAGGAACAATACCCCAACAGGCAGTCCTGGTCGTCACCGGAGGTTGCTGTGGAGCACCTATGTTACCTCATGACAGACTCCTTGGGACACAAGACACAAGAGCAACCCAAAGGTGCCGGACAATGTTTACAAACAACCCTCCCATCACTCAATTGGATTGCGCACTGCTCATGCCCTGTCCTCGGTCTTCATATGACGACCCGCCGGCTACCGAAACGCCCCCCGCCCGAGTCCTGAACCACGGTGCTGCCTCACATAGCGCTTGCAGTGTTCCCAGGCGGACAGGCCAGGATACGTGCATGCTGCAGTCGGCATGACACAGACTGAACGGCTGCCCGCTGGGTTGTCATTGCAGGGACGATCTGCCACGACGAGCCGTTTCCGATTTGACGGACTGATGCATACACAGATAGATAACTTAGCCTTTCACCGCAACGACATCTGGGACCACACCCACTACGTGATGGATGGCAAACTCGCTCCATACCTGGGCCGTACACATTCTCGGTTGTGTGGACTGCTCGGGGCCAGCCCGTGGTAACTTGGGTGCTGCCGCTCTGCCACTTCTTTGTTGGGAAGAGAACCGAGTCCAAGATGGCTTACAATTTCCACAGTATACATTGAATGCGAAGTGATGCCCTCGCGTTCTTGATTTTCCTACTCATCTGCTTGTTTTCCTGCCTTTGACCCCAATTTCGATTCCTGTCTACTCGAGGACCCAACATCCAAGATGTGAAAAGCGGAATGTTCCCTTGGACACGAAACAGTGGAAAAGAAGCCGGTCCTGATGAGTCACTCGAAAAAAGCGCATAGGGACGCCAGTACATACGTCAGTAAAGGAGAGGCAAATCATCATCATTACGCTACACGAATGCTTTCAATAGCTCAACTCTAAAGCATTGGCAAAATAGGATTAGTTGTCCAAATGTCCCATGGTTTGCAAGTGGGTGGTGGTGTATGCTAGAGGAACCAACGGAGTCGTCTCCGATAGGCTGGCCAGTTACTAATATCGAAACAATGTCGTCCGCCACCTGAACAGCTGACCATGCTGCTCTTGCGCTTCTACATGTCTTGATCGGCCTCCTTGCTCTCGCTCAAAATCTGCTCAAGAAACCCTTCCCCAGTCTTCTTCGTCGAATGAGATGACGTTGATCTCACAAACGTACAAGAAGGCAGGTGACAACAGTTTACCGGGGAGTTATCAACATCTGGACGAACATTAGCAATAACCAGGCAAAAGACCGGACAGGAGCTCGAAGAGTGTCAGCTCCGTGCTCGGTGCTGGGTCCAACTGATGTACCTCGATTGCCTGACCTGTTAAGAGGGGTAGTCGAGGGGATGACTTTTCCATACATTAATTCCAGCTGCACGAGCAGACTGAATAGGGCGGCACCTCCGAACACGATGCCGCTTTAAAGGAGTACGCTGCTCCTTCCAACACAATTTTCGGCGGGGGACCGATGTGGAGTTCGGGCCTGCCGCCTTGGCAAAAGATTTCGGCGTGGCGTTTGAACCCGACTGGTGGAGCCGCCGGGGGAGATGCGTACATCACGATGAGAATAAAACCAGAAAGCCAGGCAGGTCCAGATGAAACGTGACTCACGTGCTGCGGGTCAGTCAAAACCCAAGTTGGGTATTTACAGAAGGCCAGAATAAACCGACTGTCAATGCGATCAAGGCGACGTCAATGCATCTCGTCGGTCCCGAGACGTGGGGGATGTCCAGCATACTGGTATCAGATGATTTGGGGGTGAAGGGAAGGAGATTTGCATTGGCCCACCACTTCAGGGAATGCTTGATGTGTCCGCTGCATTTTCGATATCCTCCTGACAAGGAATATCCGCGTCGGAGCCTCAAAAGGAAATTGAATACTATAAGGTCAACGCAAGACCACGTTCATCTCGGTACCTTGATCTTGACAGGCTGATGTCGAAGGTAGCTCGCCGCACAATTACCCTAAGCGACGAGCCCAAGCGTCTTGTGACAAAGAGCTGAGTTTACGCTGGGAGAGCGAAGCGAAGGGGGGTAGCTAGATAAACCGCGAGCATTTGGTCAATTTGGGATCCTTCAACCACCCGGAGTGAGGGTTGACGGGATGAGTTGGCGTTGCGCTCCGGAAAACGCGGTTCATGCAGGCGGCTGTAATCCATACACTGCACGTGTAAGGCAAGTTGGAGGGGAAATCAATGTCAGTGGTCTGTGCGCCGCTATGGGGTAGCCACCCGTTTCGCAGCTGGAACATCCTGTCGTTTCAAATCAACTTCAATCCGTACCTTACCACAGTACCTTAAGATCAAGCAAAACGGGCGACCAAGTTCGCCCTAAATTCTCTCCTGTCACGTTACTAGGCTCCTTCTATAGGAACAGACACTCCAATTCAGATTCGGCGGTGCTCGACCTCCCATACACACAGAGAGGACCCGTTGTTACATCTACAGCACCGAACTGGGGGCTCAAGTCAGGTAGTCCATGCATGTCAGTCAGACTCCAGCTTTGACATTGCACCCTTCCAGTTGTATTGGAGGTAATTGCGGCCTCTGAAAAGAAAGTGGCCCTCAAATTGCTATTTTCTTCACGAACCCTTCCCCTGTGGACCAACTTGAACCTGACCACAAACTCAATCTACCGAGTATCCAAGCATCTCACCGCAAACTTCAAGTGCAAAAAAACATTCCGCCGCGGGGCACAGCTTATCCATCTTGCGGGTATCTCTAGATATTCGGATTGTTGGAGTTTGGTGTCATCGGTCATAATCTGTGTCCTGATGGCCCCAGCCTTCGATAACTGGAATTCATGAAGATCAGGCCGAGATTCTCAGACGGGGATTTACATGCACCAGTTTCAAATTCTCCACCCTTTTTCGCAACTGCATGCTCGAGCCACACCCCTTCCTACGCCAAGTCTGTCACTCCTGCGACCTCAGCATGAGGTTGACAGCCACCGGCGGGCTACACTGAAGGAGGTTCGAACCGAGCATCACTACTTCTAGGTATGCAGCATGTCTGTGTTGTGGCCACCCTCTTGAAGATCCCAAATCCACATGAAAAGGAGTCCCTTACCTCTCATGTTGGTTGCTTGGCTTGCGTCGTTGCAACCTGCTCCAACTCACGAATTCTGAGACTGCTTTATTGTGTGCATCTACACCCGCAGCAGCCGAGTCTAAGAATAAGGTGTGTCGAGATGACGGCTGACCTGGGATTCAGAGCCGCCACGGCCTACTCCTCCCCACCAAGTTATTATTCGTCGACTTCGCACAGAAAGCCTCCTGGCCCTTCGTTCTTTGACCGGACAGTCATGACTTCGCTGTCACCGAACCAGCCCTTGAGCTTTGGTGGCGGGCTGACTGGCCAGGACAAGACTCCCCTATCAACCTTGAATCTGGATTCCCTGAGAACTTTGAATGATAAGAAGACGACAAGAGGTCCACTGAATGCCTTGATCACCCCAAAAACATGGGTCAAGCTGACGTTTGCCCCAGACGGCCAGCCACAGAAGCGACGCGGGCCCAAGCCAGACAGTAAACCGGCTTTGACCAGGCGACAGGAGCTGAACCGGCAGGCTCAGAGGTGAGCCGCATTTGAATTCGGGACCGCCGCGAGTCCAACTAAATCCCCAACAGAACCCATCGGGAGCGCAAAGAGCTCTACATCAAGGCACTCGAGGACGAGGTGCTCCGGCTAAAGGAGATATTCAGCAACGTCTCGCAAGACAAGGAGCGGCTTGCCGACGAGAACAGGCAGCTCAGAGCCCTACTGGCCCAGAATGGCCTTGGCGTTGGATCCCTTACGGGCGGCAGCAGTGTGCAGGACGACTCGATGAGCAACCCTAGCGTTGGTTACTCGCCCAACGGCAGCATGGCAGGGAGCTATATCCTCGCGTCTACCAACACGAGTGTCTTCACGCCACCGCCGCCGTCGGTAGGCAGCGGAGGCCGCGGCGGCGGTATTTCGCCCAACAGCGCGACCCACACCCACGGTCACCATCACCAGCACTCCGGACAGAGCCAGGTGAACGTCGAACTAGGAACAGGAACTCAGTCGAGGCTGAACATGAACGTGGACTATGAGCAGGCCGGAATTGACTTTGTATTAACGTGAGGATCCCTAGGAGTGGCTGATGGCTTTGCACTACCCTCCAAGCCCAACCTCTCTCTAAGAAACCTCGTCCCTCTCTCCCATGCTGATATCTCCATTCCATCACACTCTCACACCGCTTTTACCCCTGCACGGCTTTTATACTGGCTGGCCTCGATGATATATGTCGGGGAAACTAGGCATCCAAGCTAACTTTTCCCCACTTTCCCCCTACAATCTAGGCTCGAACAGCCCTGCATGAACCATCTCCCCTGGATGCTCGAACGCGGCACTCGCGAGCCCTGCGGACACGCCCTGATGGCTTCGTGCCCTCCGGAGCCCTTTTCCGAGCTCACGCCGGACATCCCGTTTGGGCGAGACAGCCATCACGGCCTCCTCCACCAGCAGCATCGCCACCCTACTACGAATATCACCGAAATCACCGCCAGCAACGCCAACAACAGCAGTAACGGACAAGAAGGCGGCGGCAACATGATTGGACAGGGGGAGCGTGCTCACCATGGAACAGGCGGCGGAAGCACGTGGCAGCTGAGCAAGTCGGATCTGACGACGCTGCTGGACCTGAGCAAAAGGCTGAACCTGGACGGGGAGATTACGCCTGTCATGGCGTGGGGGATGGTGCTCGCGCATCCGCGGCTTGGGGAGCTGAGGGGGGAGGACTTTGTGCGGTTGGCGGAGGAGTTGGGGGGGAAGGTGCGCTGTTATGGGTGAGTCTTTTACTTTTTCACCCTCTCTTTGCTCTTTGTCAAGGGGCGGAGATATGGGCTATGCAATTGCTGACATAGTGTAAACCAGGTTCGGAGCGGTGATGGAGGAGTTTGAAGTGCGGGATGCGCTGGAGAACGTCTTTTCTATGAAGGGGGATTATGGGATGGGGTATTGATCGGCATTATGTTTCTTTCTGTACTCGTTGGGTAGAGCCGTGGCCTTTCTGCTCTGTTGTATCAAGGTCATGAGGTGTATGGTAGTAGTGTGGTTCAATCGCCGACTTGGGACTCTGATAAATGCTGTTGCAAGCAACGTTTTTACAAAGATTAAGTTATCCATGTTGCTCCGTTGTGATGTAGCACAAGTTGTCCTGGATTGCTGTGGCCGTGGCATGACAGTAGATGAAAGCGGCTATCCACACAGTGCTCCAAGAGTGACTGCAGCCCCACACCACAACCCCACCACAACACGGAAGAGAATTTGGAGGTGCAAAATGAATAGGCGATTTGAGCCTTATCCTCCTACGACGCCACACGCCAGAGCCTCGGACTATAGCGCTTGTTTATCTTTCCAGCCGATTTAATTAGACGCTGAATCAACTCGAGTAACCATGGCGGAACCAGCGGCGGGCGTGTCGTCGCTTGTCGACCTGATCAATTCGCTGCCCGAACCTGATGGCACATGGGGCCCTCCCGTCACCACCGAAACCACACTCAATGGCGTCCCCTATGCCCCGTTTTCCAAGAGTGACAAGCTGGGCCGCATGGCCGACTGGACCGAGAATAAGGACGGCGGCCGCGATGGCCGTGGCAGGCAACAGTACAATAGGAGCTACCGTGGTACGTCGCTACTTTCGCTTCGGGTTGCAGTGATCCCGTAGAACATGTTCTAACGTTTTCTGTTCTAGACCAGCAAGTGTACGGCGCCGGCTCCGCGTCTCTCTTTGCCGCTCCCGTTGCCGAGGACGAGGCCTCTTTCTCTGTTGTCTCCAACGTCCGCGACACGACCAAGACCCGCTTTGGTCGGGGTGCTGTCTTCACCCGCGGGCGTGGCCAGCGAGGACGCGGACAGGACAGCAGGGCCGGTGGTCGCCAACAGTTCCAGCGTCAAGGACGTGGTGGAGCGCAGTATGGCGGCTATGATAGCCGTGGTGGTGCGCGGGGCGGCGGTGCTCGCGGCCGCCGCTTCGGCTGGAAGGACTACGACAAGCCGCAGCGCAACCGTGATGCCTCAATCAACATCCGTCCCGACTGGAAGCTTCTCGAGGAGATTGACTTCAATCGCCTCAGCAAGCTCAACCTGGAGACTGACGAGGGCGAGGACATTGACAGCTACGGCTTCTTGTACTACTACGACCGGTCCTACGACAAGCCGCCCGTCAAGAACGCCGAGCGCAAGCTGGCCGTGGTGGACCGAGCAGTGTACAATGTCACGACGTCGTCGGATCCCATCATCCAGGAGCTCGCCGAGAAGGACGAGGCCAGCATTTTCGCCACAGATAGCATCCTGTCGATGCTCATGTGCGCTCCGCGGTCCGTCTACCCGTGGGACATTGTCATTGTCCGCCAAGGCAACAAGGTTTTCCTCGACAAGCGGGACAACGCGGCGCTCGACATGGTCACGGTCAACGAGAACGCGCACGATGCGCCGCTCGAGGCTTCCGAGGGCTCTAAGGAGATCATCAACCAGCCTCCCGCGCTTGCCGAGGAGGCTACCTACATCAACCACAATTTTGCCAATCAGGTTGTGATCGAGAGCCAAAAGGTCGATATGCCCCACGAGAACCCCTTTTACAGCGCGTCCGATGAGACGGAGCCACCCGCGTCCAAGGCATACAAGTACCGGCGGTTTGACCTGTCTACCAGCGAGGAGGACCCGACATACTTGGTGGTGCGCACCGAGCTGGACGCGGTGCAAAAGAACCCCAATAATGGCGAGGACCAATTTGTCACGATCCACGCACTGAACGAGTTTGACAACAAGGCGCAAGGCAGCGGTGGCGCGTTGGACTGGCGCACCAAGCTGGTGTCGCAGCGCGGTGCCGTCGTGGCCACCGAGATGAAGAACAATAGCTGCAAGCTGGCGCGGTGGACGGTGCAGAGCATTTTGGCCAAGGCCGATGTCATGAAGCTGGGGTGCGTCCCTCTCTACGCCCTTGTAACTTGGTAACCTCTACTGACTTGGACAATTTTAGCTTCGTCTCCCGCGCATCGCCCAAGGTCAACGACAAGCACGTCGTGCTCGGCGTCATCGGCTGGAAGCCCAAGGACTTTGCCAACCAGATGAATCTGCAGCTGTCTAATGGGTGGGGTATCGTGCGCACCATCGCCGACATGTGCCTGCAGCGCGACGAGGGCAAGTACGTGCTCGTCAAGGATCCCAATAAGAGCATCCTGCGGCTGTACGAGGTGCCGGTTGGTGGGCTGGATGAGGATGATGAGGGGCCGGAGCCTGAGGCGGAGGCTGAGGCTGAGGAGGAGTAAACGACAAAGGGATACTGAGTCCCACCTAAGGGTGGTCAGAAGAAGGGGGGGTAAAAGTGAAATAGACTGGTATTCCAGATGGCTCTTTATGTCGACCAAGTTCCAGCCAATATCCGGGATAATTCGAAGCTCGGCGCCTGCCATCACTCAATTTCATCCTGTCTTTGTGTGCTTTGTGAACACTTAAGGGATTGTGCGGAGGTGCCCCTTTTTTGCTGCTCAGAGAGTTTTAATAGAACCACACGTGACAGCGCGACTCCAGTAGCGTTTTCAACCACCCCGCCCTTTTTCGCAGATCGCGTTTGTCCAGCTTCCAACGCCACCATCTTCACTATTCCGTACAGCCCTCATGACTTGCGTAGCGACTCTGTTAAGGTCATTGGAATACCACACCCAAGACAATGGCATCGGCCGCGAGATTAAAATCGACGTCAAATACGAAATCGAAACAAAAGTTGTCCCAATCTCGACTACAATTAAACACACCACAGAAGACAACCTCCCGAAACTCTGTCCCCTCGACTCCGTCTGCCACCGCGACCAAGTCCAAAACCAGTAACTCGAAATCGAAGCCGAATCAGAGCATATTGAGCTTCTTCAAGAAGATTTCTGGTGATGAGGATGGATTGTTCATCGGTGGCGAGGTGATTGGTGGTGTTGCGGGGTGTGGTGGAGAGGAAGAGGAGGCTCAAAGGTCAGGGGAGGAGGTACAAGGGGAAGATATTTATGAGGCGACGCCTCCTGATGGCGAGAAAGACAGCGAGAGGGATGGGGATGATCGTCAGTCAGAGGGAAGGTATAATGAGGCCGGAGGGCCTGTCAAGAGGCGGAGACTGAGTCCTGGTGGTTGCGATTCAGAGGTAGGGGAAGGGTTGAGGTCTGAGTCAGAAGGGGCAGTCGGGACAGGGAAGTCGCGCAATGGATCGGTTCTGGAGGGCAACCAGAATAGGATGTTCCGTACACCGGCCGCGGTGACGAAAAGGAAGGCGGCCAATCCGTTCCTGGACGATTCCTCGTCCGACCGGGAGGACCACGACGACAACAAGGAAAACGAGCCAAAGCCGGCCACATCAAGGGTGAGATCGCCGCCGCCTACGCTTGATGATTGTGACGAGAGAGACTCAGGTCCTGGACCGGCAAAGCTTACCAATGGAGGACCATTATCCAGGGATGTACCGCTTCTGAGGCAGCAGACCTCGGGAACGGAGCTCGGAGGTGACGTCGCCGACATTGACGACGCAGTCGAAGACGACGACTTTACCGGCGAGGAGCTGGAAGCAATGCGATACATGGAAGAGCAGGCGAGGTTAGAGGCTGAGGAGGAGGGCGGGGAATACGAAGCGAGTGGCGAAGTCGACGACGAGTCCATGGTGGAGAGTTGTCCTGTCTGCAACGGCAGTCTTGGTGGAGCGACGCCAGACCAGGCGGCAGCTCACGTCAATTCCTGTTTGGACGGCAACCCGACGCCGTTGCCGAACCCGCCTGACGCTGTCATCGAGGCTGAGGCTGCAGCCGTGGGCAAACGGTTTGCGAAAGCTGCAGTGGCCCGGCCAGGGCAGGCGAACCCCATCAGTCTAGGGGACGACGCGGGAGAGGGGACGTCGAACTCGGCGTTCACAAAGCTCATGTCCGGCCATGCCGAGGATGCCGCTTGGGCTTCGGCTGCCGCGGCGGAGACGGCGTCGAGAGGTATGCCTGCCTACAAGCGGACCTGTCCGTTCTACAAGTTCATGCCTGGATTTTTCATCTGCGTCGACGCCTTTCGATATGGCGCCGTCGAGGGTTGTAAGGCATATTTCCTGAGCCACTTCCACAGCGATCACTACATGGGCCTGACAGCGAACTGGACCCATGGGCCCATCTATTGCAGCAAAGTTACCGGGTCACTGGTCAAGTCGCAACTGAAGACGGCAGCTAAGTACGTCGTCGAGCTGGAATTCGAAGAGACTGTGCCGGTGCCTGAAACCAACGGGGTCACCGTCACCATGATCCCGGCGAATCACTGCCCGGGCAGTTCTCTGTTCCTGTTCGAAAAGACGACCCCCGGGAGGACACAGCGGATCCTGCACTGCGGCGACTTCCGCGCCTGTCCTGCCCATGTCGAACATCCGAAGCTGCGCCCGGAGACAGTCGACGCCATCACGGGGCAGACGAAGCAGCAAAAGATAGACGTCTGCTATCTCGACACAACCTACCTGAACCCGCGCTACTCCTTTCCGCCACAACACGAAGTGATCACCGCCTGTGCAGAGCTTTGCGCGCTCCTCAACAAATCCCTCCTTGCCAACGACGACCGCGAGTGGGAGTCTCTGCTGCGCCGTCAACGTCGAGGCGCCAACTCCAGCACTCAAGACGTCAGCAAGTTCTTTACCGCGGCTTCCCCTTCTTCCACCAAACCCTCCACTCCACCCATCCCCAACGCTTTCACAGCCCTCACCAGCCGCCAACAGCAATACCACCCCAACCGCCTCCTCGTGGTCTGCGGCACTTACAGCATCGGCAAAGAACGTATCTGCATCGCCATCGCCAAGGCGCTGCGCACCAAGATCTACGCCACGCCGGCCAAGATTCGCATGTGCAAGCAGCTGGACGACGCAGAGCTCGCGTCCCTGCTGACGTCGGACCCAGCCGAGGCCCAGGTTCACATGCAAATGATCATGGAGATCCGCGCCGAGACGCTGGCCGACTATCTCGAGGGGTACAAGGCGCGAGGCGAGTTTGGAAGGGTGGTGGGGTTTAGACCGTCGGGGTGGAATTATCGCCCCTCCGCAGCTTCTTCTGGTGGGGCGAAGAGCGGCAGCGGTGGAGGATTGGGGATAGGTTCGGTAGGCGCCAACCTCCCGCCCAGCTCGCTGCCTACCGCGCAGTTGCTGCACGGACTCGGGTGGAAAACCAAGTTCGCGGCGGGGGACCTAGTCCCGCAGCGGGGGAGCTCGAGCGAGGCCATGTGCTTTGGCGTGCCGTATAGCGAGCACAGCAGCTTCAGAGAGCTGGCGCTGTTTGTGATGGCGTTGCGGATCGAGAGGGTCGTGCCGACTGTCAATGTGGGGAGCGAGGCGAGTCGGAGGAGGATGAAGGGGTGGATCGAGCGGTGGGTTGGGGAGAGACGTAGAGGGGGGTTGGTGAGGGTTTTTGATGAGAAGGAGGGAGAGGAGCATAGGGGTGAGGGACGACGGGGGAAGGGGGAGCTGTGGGATGGGAAGGATGGCAGGGGAGGAGGGGTCTATTGGTAGATGGTGGTTAGTTTAGCGTGATAGGGAACGGTTGTCGATATACGGATCCGTACTGCCACAGCTGGCTTGTGATAACTTATGGAAAATGCTCGACACAATCATGACCAGGAGAAACCCAAAGATACCGTTGCATGATCTGCAAACTTGATCTCAAAAGGCAGAACAAGTTACATTTTCGTAACACAAATGCCTTTTCGAGATTCTCACCTGAGGGGAAGGAAGCAAAAACAACATACCATGTTTCCCAAGTTGTTCCACTCATCGCATGGGAACTGTGAGGCTCGAACTCACGACCTCAGGATATCCCGATCTATGACCGGATCATAGCTTAGTATGAGACCTGCGCTCTTCCAACTGAGCCAAGCTCCCGGTGGAGTTGGGTGTGTTTGGTTTGCTTCTTTGGCGGCGGCGGTTGTGAGAAGGTCCCATATGCTCTGTGGAGGGGGGTTGAGGGAATCTATGGCCGGGAAAGGGCGGAGTGAGGGGGTGCATATGAACACATGAAGAGGGTATGGTAATGTGGTGGCTGAGATGGAATCTCGTTTTTGTGGAGTTCTAGATAGTTATATGGATGGAACTGTGGACTTGATGGAGCCTTGTTGAGCTCCTTGTGGACGCCCGCATTTACGGTAGGCTATTGGTCGAGAGCCTTCAAGAACCCGAGGCTGGCGGGATAGACGATGCAGCGGGGCAACTCAGACATGAGGGTCCCAAATAAATCGCATCCCCTGGGGATTTAGTGACATGTGTGCATAGACCAGCACGGCAACGGTCAGGTTCTCCTTGCGGGGAATTGACAGCTTATCATGCCTCGAATCTCAAGGCTGTCAAGTCCAGGCACTCAGTATCTCTGTTCGCACCGATGGCCATCACCCAGCCCAAGCCCAACCGGATGGCCGGCCCATCAGTCGCGTTGCAACACCGAAGCGCTCTGTTCAGGATGCCCGAGCACGCCTACTCCTCATAATTCCCTCCAGCCATAACCCAGGCTCGTCACGCCTGGACCCTCTCATTTACTCTTCCCCGCTTGATTCGCAGCTTCTGCTCTAGAGTTAGTCCACCAGACAACGGCATCTCAGCGGGCAGAAATAACGTACCTCTCCTCGTAGCGTCCTCCAACAACGGCACATCGACGGCACTGGCCGGCAGATGCACATACCTCACGACCGAGCCGCGGATAAACACATTTTTGACGGCGCTCTGTCAGGCAGACGTCCGTTAGCAATATCCATCTCTAATGCATGTGTTCACCGAGCCTGCCCTTCATGATAAAGGCTCACATGGCAAGAAACAGAGTGAAAGAGGGGTGTCGCGACGCGGAGTAGAAGCTTACCATATGCGGGTACTTAAGCTCCTCGAGCACCTGGATGTTGTCGAGCTTGATGTTGAGGTACTGATCGACACTTTTGAGGACGCCGCGAATCTGGATGTCGTTCTTGAGCTCGACCGTGACCTCGTGGTCGATGAGGGTCTTGAAGAAGCTGAGTGGTGGCTGTCAGCATCCGGCGTTGGCTGACTGTTTGGGATAATCAGCTGGGAGGAGGTAGATTGAGAGGGAGCTCGAGGAACAGAAAGGCTTTATAAAATTGGCCGGTGTGAGCTAGATAGATCGGGAAGAGCAGGGAGCATTTGTGTCTCATCCCCTCCAGGCACAAGGCAAAGGCTGTATGGCTCTCACTTGAGGTGCGAGCAGGAGATGAGAATGAGAGCGGATGAGCCTCGAGGACGGCGGCATTGCCCAGGATAGTGCGTATGTCATCATGATAGGCCTGGGTAGTGACATGAAAAAAGCTTTGGATGAGAAGCTCTCTGCACTGCTCGTCGCCTGCTCACGAAATTGATGGGTGAATGCCATGGCTCCGAACTCGACCGAGGTCGCAGAGGAGACGATTTGGGCGAAGTTCAACTGAGATAAGAAGAGCTGACAAAAGGCACCAAAATCAGAAAGAGAACATACCTGAAGAACAACATTTTTGACCGTTAGTGCTGTTGTCAGCAAAATGAGCGACAAGACGGGCACTGCACTGTTGATGTTCAGCTCAGCGGGTGCAGCTGCCGAGCTTCGCAGCCAGTGCCATGGGACCAGATCCGGTTCTTGGCGGTGAACTCGACCCACTTCCTCTTGGCACTCCCGGCACTGCGGTGGCACCGCCCTGGATTTTTGGAAAAGCAACAACCTGGAGCTAACCATGTCGCTGCTTCTGGATGGGTTCACTCCAAAGCTTGGCTTGTAAGTACAGCTATCTAGCCACCAATGGAGTGCTCATCACCGCGAACTTTTTCCGAATGGTTACTCGCCCCGTTCCGTCCCTAGACTCACACACTACCATCATCAAATCGGCTGGCAACCTCTCCCGCCCGCACGTCATCTGGCGGCCCGCTCGCGGTAGCCAGGGGCATGGGGAGTTAATTGTCAGGACTTGACCCAACCTGCCACAGAACCCGGGTGAATCCTCATGTATTGTTATTGCTCGAACTTGTTATTGTGTCCTCTTTTCTCTTACGGTATCTCCTCCCCCATTTTCTTCCCATCGCGAGTCGCCATTCTGTCAAGGTTGGTATCCAGACCCAATCCTCTAAAACTCTCACAGCGAACCGTAAAACCAAGGTAGGTATCCTCGCCAAAACGGAGAAAGAGATTGGAGAAAAGTATAGTAAAATAACCTAAGAAGAGAAAACAGAATGTAAATCCGTCCATCTACTAAAGGGGGGCTAATAAGTGGTGGGGAAGGGGTATCCGTCGTAACCCATCAATCCATCCATGATGCATACATTCTTCCCTTTCCAGAACACATTGCGAAAAGAGAGGAGATCTCTCCCAACCGTCGGCCATCCGTCCTAGGAAAACAACCCCCCGCCAACCCTCCATTGGATATAGCCGACCTGCCTGCCAAACTGGGAATCGCTAAAATGCTATGCTCTTTGTTCGTTGATATGCTGTGAGGCCAAGTGTATCGTGGTATTCGAGACGGAAATACGCGCTTTGCCCAACCAGAACAGAAAAGCCAAAAACAACCGTCTCTTCCCGCTAAGAAACGAGCGAGCGTTTCCCCCGAAGGCTGCTGTGTTGATGCACAGGAAACAAAAAACCAGCATATTGTTGCCCAGTCTGCTAAGGAAACAGGAGAAAGCAACAGCTAAACAATCAATCAACACACACCATCTCGCAAGCACTCCAAGGATACTTGCCGGAGTTTGTCCCGTACTTCCGCGCAAGCGATCCCGGTTTAGATAGATAAGAGTGGGGTGGGCTGTCGTAACTTCGTGACATGTCTCAGAACATACGAAAACGGGGGGTATATCGCTCCGACTACGTCTCTCCCTTTCGACTTCTGCCCACTTATCACAACCCATCAGTCGTCCTCGTCCTCCTCATCCTCGGGCGTCGACGCTGCTCGCTTGGACTTCTTGGACGCCGTGTTCGACGCGCTATTGCCTTCAGACTTGCGCTTCGTCGCTCCCGTCGCTGTCTTGGTATTCGCGATTTGATCCGACCCTTCGGACTTGTCTCCGGATCCGCCGCCTCCCTTCTCCCTCTCCATCTGCGCAACCTCCTCAGCCGTCAGGAAGCGACCACCGGGCCCGCGTGGCCGGCGCATAGCGTGGTTATGCCTCGACTCATGGAGGTAGGGCTTGCGACCTTTGCTAGTCAGTCGAAGGGCCTCCTCCAGCCTCTGCCGGGCAACCCTGCGCTTGAGAATCCGGTGGAACTGCTTCGCGTTCACATACAGCGGCGACTCCTCCACGGTTCCGGACGGCATCTCGGGCGACTGTGGCGGCGGCATCTGCTGCGCAGCTGTCATCGGGGGCGGCACTGCAGAGCGCGGCCCACCATGGTTCAGCATTGTCGGTCCGTTCGGGACGCCAGGGCTCGCCACCTGGCTGAGCCGCCGCTGCTGAGGCATGTTGGTCATTTGCTGCGGCGACCGCGGCCCGGCCCGGGCGTCCTTCTTAGGGCCGACCCCCGACAACCTCGGCGACTGCTGCATGCTTGGATCCGATGCCATGTATGGATACGAAGACCCAGACGCGGCTGCAGTGGCAGCCATGGCCGCAGCTTGAATCCCCGGCATACCATAGTGAATGCCCTGTTGAGGTACCGCATACTGCGCCTGATACATGTTGTGGGGCTGTGTCGGCGACGGCTGATGTTGCTGTGACGGGAGGATCGGTGATGTCTGGGAAAGGTGCTGAGTTGACGGTGATGTGATGCTATTGCCTCCTGCAGATGTCGGATACCCTGTCTGAATGTGTGGTTGTGAGTGTGCGCTTTGGGGTTGCTGCTGGTATTGGGCGTATTCCATCATCGTCGGAGTGGTCCCGACAAACTGCCGAGCCAGAACTGATAGACAATCGCGCTACTGCGGACGTGTGAAGGGGTAAAAGATCCAATAACGCGGAGGCAGACTGCAGTAGATCTAGATAAGATCTTGATGATGATGAAGATGCCGAGATACCAGTCGGGTTGGACCCAGGTACTCAAGCAAGGCTGTTAAGGCTTCTTCGAAGCTTCCCAGTCTTTGAGAGGTCAAGGGACAGCCGACAACCTCAAGTCACTTTGTACCAGTGGGTTGGGCTGGAGGTGCACACTCAATCTAATCGAGCAATGCGTTGGCACTCGATGGGATGCTAACGGAGCTGCGCAATTGGTCGCACCGCACCATATGCAGGCTGATGTCGTTGCAAGGCGAAACTTGGGTGGCTCAGTCCCAAGCCTGACAGAAGATGGCGTGGACAAGAGCAGCCACGTGAGTGTGGATGGGGTTTTTCGGAGACAGCTTGGCTGTTTGTGAACAGACAAGTCTGGAAATTCGCCGAGGTCGGAAACCGAAGCAAATGCCCACAAGCGGTCGCGCAGGTGCACTGTCTGCTGACGAGACAAAGTCCAGCAGTGTTGCCACAATGTGCTTTCCTAATTCTAACGACCCATGCGTTAATTCATCGGTTATCGGGCATATGAGTGAGGAAAGTTGAGGTGCTTCTATGTGGCGGGGAGGATTTTCGTTTGCCGCCTTGGGCCAGGGCAAGTTTGATGCGCTGGCATGCATGACGGGATATGCATGAAGCAGGCCCACCATGACAGCCAGCTCATCACCACAAACCCAGCCGGGACAGCAACACCAACAAACCGAGATGTGAGGCAGCCCGGCATTTGGGCTGCCGCTGCGTTGATTTTGACTGTGCACCCTCCACTCCGTAAAAGCGAGCTGCACCGGAGTCCATGTGTCCCAAAAGGCCGGCAAGCAAGACAGAAGCGCCAGGTTCGGTGCAGAACTACGCTCAGCATGCAGTTCTTGCCGCTGTCTTTAACCTGCAGCTCGAAACGCTGTGCGGGCCAAGAAGAGAATGGGAAAGGTGCAGCATGTGGCACCAGAGCGCTTGAGAAGGTGGGGAAGTCCAAGAATACCCGATGATGTGGGGGAGTTCTGTGTATGTAGGGAACTAGGAACTTGGAGTTGTCGAATATGGTGTTTTCGGGTTGGGGTGAGACATGTGAGATGGTAGTGTGAAATGAAGAAAAGAAATAGCACAGGTACGCACCGTCAGGTTCTGCCGCCGTTGTTTGGATCTATCTCGGCCGGATAGAGGACCTTCGACGTTCAGGCTGGTTGTCGGTCAGCAACGCCCACAAATGATGCGAGAAGTTAAAGCGGCAAAAAAAAACTCCGGGCGATTCAAGTATTGCTGGGTACAGAAAGGATAAAAGAGCTTGACAAGCGCGCCAAGGGATTGGTTGAGCGATAGCATGAAGTAGCAGGAAAGACCAGATGCGTCGCCGCCAAGGCGAGAGCATGGCGAGGGTTCCAGAAGCCCAGAAACTTGAAATAGCAGGAAGGTCAGAAGGGGTACTTACACCACCGTCGATGAGCCGCTGTCGTGCACTGAGCAGGGCGTCAATCTCGTTTGAGGTTATGCCAGTACCGGCGGCTGCACTCAAAGTTGAAACCGCAGCAGATCTGAAAGACCCAGGCCGTTGATTGAACGACGGTGTTATCGTGTTAATTGCGCTCCGCAGGCGGGAATTATCACGGGACCGGGACAGGGCCAATGGTGAGACTGAAACAAAGGCTGAGGCCAGTGATAGGTGTCCAGGCTGGTGGTTTATTCCCTGTAACTGATGTCGCTTGCGACAGGTGCTGATTTGTCGTGCTAGTTGTCGAGGTCTTGGGAACCTCTTGCGCTCGGCCGTTGACTGGCCAGAAATGAAGCTACAAGCTATTTCGGAACTTGAGTCGCTCAAGAGCGGGCTACCAAGGAGATCTTCCGACCGCAAAATCGAATCGAGACGTGCCTGTGACAACGTGTGAGTTGGCTTTGTCTCTTTATGTCCAAAAGTCCGAGCTAGATAGATATCCCTGCGATTGTCCGCCTTGCCAGTGCTGGCAAGCAACCCAGCAAGGCGGAGGGGAGGCTGGATTGCGCATTGCATCATCTGACGAAGAGAAAAGAAAACCCGGCCAGCTCTGCGACGCGGACCCAATGTTCGGGCTGAGAACTCAAAGCCTGGGTTCGGGTGCGGCGGCGGGTGCGGCGGCGGAACACGAACAAGTAGTGCAAAAATGGAAAGGGAGCACGAACGTCACCTGTCTGAGCTTTGCTGGCTGGCGAATGCGCCAAGGATGAGTGGCAGCTTCGTGAAATCCCGACTTCACCTGACCTGGTGTCGCTGGTCCGGGCTTTACGGCTTCGCTGCGAAGGCGGCAAGCCTGGCGCTTCGGCGCGGATGGGGTGACTAAGCGAGGCGTCGAGCGACTCCCGATCTCACGAAATGACGTGCCGCTGAGCGCGAGACTGTTTCGCTGTTCTGGCAGCCCTTATTGGACTCTGCAAAACTGTCCGTTGATTTGATGAAATTTTTGGGTCTGTTTGGACGGCTGCGCTGCGGTACTCGCAGCTTGTTGGTGGAGAGGGCGATTGGCCGGGGGTGGATGATTGGTTGTGCGAGGGAAAGAGGAGAGACGAGGGAAGAGGGCCGAGCGATGATTTGAGGGCGCAGCCCGCCTGCTTTAACAGCAGGATTTGGTTGGATGACGGGAATCAGCTAGCGAAGTGGAGCGCCCACAGGAATTTTGCAGCTGGCTTCCAAGGTGGCTGGCGGGGTTGAAGGTCCCGGTCGACAGGGAGGGGTCGGTGCAGCCTTCAGAAAAAGCGGCCCGAGAGGAACCCTGGACAAGTGATTGGAACATTTTGCCAAGATGAAATCACCAACGACGCGTTGGCTTCGCCGGCTGCGCGTCTGATGCCCAAGGACCGCTGTGATGCGGTTTTATTCAATACAGCCGAAGTTCGGCACTGCAGCAAACAACGGGCATCGATACCTACCTATTTGAACCTACAGTCAGCCGCCGCGATGGCAGATCCATGGCCACAGTTTTACACCCAAGCTTTGTCTTTGCTTCTACCGTCGATAATGGCGTGACACACGCGCTCATCGGCGCTGCCAAGACACCTCAGTCAGAGCTTGGAGGAGCTTGAGGACTTCTGTGGACTTCGAACGGCGTACACTGCAGTTCAATCAGACTCGGGGGTCCTGATGACACTTTGAACAGCAGGGTTGTCAACACATAGAGGTGTAACGCGGGTTCGCTGCCGTCCCTCCAGTCGGAGATCGGGGCGCGACCCTTCTCGAGCCTCTCTGCCTGTAATCGGCACGATGCCTTCTTCACCGGTGATCGGCAAATGAATCCCGTCACTCCCACCGCTGCTGACAACTCACCAGACTCCTGCTGTGCTCTTCAGGCCGCTACCAAATATAGGCCAAGCAACGACATTATCAGGTTCGAGTCAAGCTGCTCTTATTCTGGGACAGACAGCCGTCTTCACTGACGCCGATAAACGCCTGGACCCGTGACCAGAAAGTCAGCCCTATGGACTGGCCCAGAACGGCAACCCCGTTTCGCCCCGACCCCCCCGTGATCCACGAATTCGACAAGAGGCGCAGTCCGGAAATGGATGAGGTCGATTCGCAAAGGGCGCAACATCAATCAGACTGGGCCAAACTTGAGATTATGGATTGCCATGCACTGGATCTGGCGTGAAGGTGTGGGTGGTTTTGGTCGGAGCCGGATGCCGGACCAGGGACCGGGCGTGGAGAGAGCAGTGCCAGCACATCAGGCTCCAGCCAAAAAGTCGGTGTGGGCCCCGCATCCTGACCAACCATCCGTCTCACCCACCCACATACCATCAATGGCAAGGTTCCAATGAGCCGGCAGGCGGTCAGTTGTGACAGCGTAACACTTGTTGTTCATCAGGCTTTCTAGAACGACAAGCGAATGCCGTCTAGCAGAACGGGACAAGCTCAAGATAAGCTAGTAACTACCTCTCTTGGTTTACCTCCTACAAGAGTTACACAAATAGAGGTGAGAATAGACAAGACAGCCGCAGTTCAGGGCAAGATGTGTGCCATCGGCCAAGAGAGCCGACCGCGAGCGTAACCGAGGCTGGACGCAGAATGACGAAGGATTATCGTGCTGAACTGAGTTGAAACTCTTATTAATCTGTCAATGCCTGATGTGGACCCAGAGCATTAATCACAAACATGAAGGGCCGTAACTCAGGGATAGCGTTTTGTGCATGAGCCCCAATCCCGATCAGGTGACGAAGCCACCTCAATTGTATACGCCATTCGAGCAGAGCCACAGGGCCAGTTGTCAGACCTGTCCAACAAACTTTCTGTCTCTCCAACCTGCTGCTTAGAGTTCATAGCTCATATTTATATTCTCGTGGGTTTGGACAGACTTGTGCCCACCTTGAAATCTCATGTTGGCTCAAAGGTATGGCTAAGAAGGACGATAAATGAGTCTGAGTAACTCAAGCCAATTCTTGTCCTCTTAACCACGGTTCGAATTCAAACGGCTCTGTGACATTCCTCAATACCACAGCAGCTCCGCTGCTGGCCGCTCAAAAGGAACAAAGCATGAACATCCCGGATGGGTGGGTTCATGAAACTGCCTAACAAGCTTCTGAGCGACCGAGAACAGTGATGTGGAAGACTTCCCCACATCAGATATCTAACTACTGCGTAGGTATGAGAGTAAGGTAATCTTTTGATTCCAAATCATGTCAAACCCCAACAGTGAGGGAGCTCCATCCCTCGCCCAATCCCGTACTAAAGTGATAGCATTAGTTGCAGCTGTGATCACTCAGTGATAGACTGACAGTCCGTTTTCAGGACTTTGAGCAAGGTGAGAAGTCGCCCAGTCTGAGCATTTCCACGTCTGCGCATATACCCTAACCCTTGTCACTTGTATCCAGATCCAAAGTTTCTTGCTGCAACGCTCGAGAACCACCACATGTATTTTGTCATCATAATATCAGGGCTTTTATCTGCCCCAGGCGCCGCCCAGCAGAATATGAGTTGCGGCAGTCTCCTGTACCGTGGTCTTTTCTCAGTTTTTTCTCACAGATGGCCTCGTGCATGACCGGGATCGGCCGGCGCGATAGCAAGAGCGCATCGTAAAGCGCGGAGTCGCAGTTTTGATGATGAGTCTTCTGTGTGTCGTCAACCAATGGGTAGCTCTGTCACGCGGCATCACAGCCTCTTCCCCACTACACCAACGGATCAGGCGCAAGGCTGTTCCCGTTGGAACAAAATTCCTTGCCTATGTGGTCATTGCCCCCGGATTGTGTGGGCCGTGCAAGGAGCCATGTCTCTGGTTTTCGATGTGGATGGCTCAGCCTGGGCAATCACTAGACGACGCCCATAAGGAGGTACTACAATCTGTAACCCCCTGGATTGGTTAGACCTGATGTGCAACAATTTCTCTCGATGATCTCCCCCATGGTTCTTGCCAAAGCAACGAGCATATTTACCCACATCCAAAGTCAATTTCCTGTATCCGCCGGGTACACACCGTCCCTTCATTCCCAGAATCTACTTCGGGCAGATGATCACATGATGTAGACGCCCTCGGAGCCCTGATGAGAACTGCCCAATCCCAAGATCCGGAGCTCGCGTCATCTTGCCGATATAGGCAGTGAGACACTCATCCTCATACCTAAGGTGCCTGGTAACTACACCTATCCTCCGCCCTGCCCGCCTGGATTGGATATTTCTTCATACAAGTACCTACATAGGTAGGTAGGTACCTTACAATCGAACGAGGCCGTTGTGATAGCCTCGCCAGAGTGACTAAGGGGCTGCGTTAGGAGTATTTTAACCTCAGGGTTTGATGTCAGTCATTCCATATCCAGGCCTGTGGTTATCTGTCTTCCCCATGCGTTTGTGTCATGTCAGCATGATGGACTCGGCTACTTCGGTGGATGAGCACAGCTTGGTTGTAAAGGCTTCTGTTGTGATACTGAACCGGGAGGCTACCCATTGGATTCTTAATCCCCGAAGGTAGTTCCAGCCTGCCCGGAAACAGACCCTGTCTTGTCTGATCTTTTCCCTCATGTGGCGGCACTTGTGACTTCAAAGGACTCGACTGCCAACACGCGTCCTCCGGGGTTCAGCTGTTTCTCAAAATTCCGACGCTAAAATGGCCATGTCACGGTCGAGTTTTGTGTGATACCAGAGGATGCCGATCGTTCTGCCTGAAAAATGTCTCCGAGTTTTATTTAGGTATCTTAGGGAGGTGATCCATCATGTATGTGCCTTGTAGATTACCGCATCATTAAAGTAGCACGAAGCCACTACTTTTATGCTCGGTTGAAAAGAGTCCTATTCATGGTTCTCATCAAATGGTTCACGTTGTCTTGTCAGCCTACGACATGGTGTTGGCCCTGAGATACCATGGCCGGGTCGCCAAAGCTTCAGTTTTCTTGGGAGATGATCTTGCGCAGTGGATTTGTGAAACAAAGTATACGCCTTTTTCATCCATGCCTTTGATCAGCCCAGGGAATGCTGGCATCAAAATACCAGTTTCGTTTGGTTGATCCAGTTTACCCCTGCAGGAGGCGCGATGCCATAAGACGATCAGGCGCACAGGCTGGTGGAATAGCAAGCTCCCCATCCACCTGGGGGGCTTCTCCATACAGATGCAGTCTTTCTGGATGAAGTCTGCGATTTCGGTTGTGACCGAGGGTGTGTATGCTCTTCGCTTAATGAACCTGGAAATAATCAGTTCGCTCAAGCTGAAGAATGATGCGGATTCCACGGCCAGAAGGTCCCGTCACCTACCAGGTAGCGAGGGACAGTCTAGATACATCTAAGCTTGTTGGCAAACTGCTCATGACCACTATAAAGAGAAGTTCTCTCCTTGGCTGGTAGGTAATTGTGGTGACAGTCCGATGGCATGGCTAGGTGGATAATGCCACCGGCGCTTTTTTTCTTGACATGCGAGGTGTTCGGGACCGCGGAGCCCCGGCCCGTTGGAGTTTCTGGGTTCTTGCTAACGTCGTAAGGCCGAACTGACAAAGGGAGTTTGAAGGATGGCTTGATTGCCACATTTCGAGTCAACAATGCCGATCATCAGACTCCCTGTCCCTGCTTGTTTTGGCTGTTTGGCCAAGAAAGAAATGCGTCCCCCAAGACGACAAGCTGACGCTTGTTGTTGGAATTGCAGGGCAAGAACAAGGCAAGCTGTGAGGAAAAGTTCAAGTTCAGGATTCGAACCCATCCAAGGTACTTGCCCAAGGATTGCTTGATGCCGTCGTGTTCAAGGGCTTCGACAGGTAACTGCGTCCAGACTTGAAAGGATCCCTAGAACTTATGTGGGAGTGAGTAGGCAAGCCCACACTCAGTCATATCAGAGCCGCAAATCACAACGGCATTCGATGAATCAAAGTGCAGGTCTCCCTAATTCCTTGAGAACCTCCACACAAGCAAAGCATACTGATCCCAGGCTAAACCAATGGCAATCCAGCAGCAACCGATCACTGCCGACGACGAAGGGACGTCTTTCTGACATTGCCAAGATCTTTCAGGTTCGGACAGAAAGTTGCAAGGCTCTGTATGAGCCGGCACAGCCACTGACCAAGAATACAAAGACGCCACACACCTTGGAACACTGCCTGCAGACACAACGAAGTCACTCGCACATCAACAAAACTGGGTGGTGGTGTAAGTCTTTCGAGTGTCTGGTTGGGGTCTTGTTGGACCACAACTTGATGGGGACATCGTCCAGTACACGTAAGGGACCAGGAACTTACGAATACAAGACTGGTCCGTTGGAACCAAGGCAGACTACAACCTCTCCTATCACAGGCCGTGTTCGTATATTCCGCCTTGGAACTCACCGGTTGCCATCCGACGCATACGAGAAGGGAAAGCATAGCATTGCAGGCGAGTCCCGCCCACTCGCCAGACTTGTGGTCACTGCAGATTGGACCGGCCGCGGGGGGATATTGTGTCTCCCACCAAAGCAGCACCCGAGCGGGACAACAAATTATGGAATGACATGGGATAACACAACGTCACTGCAGAGGATGAAAGGTTAAAGGATGCAACCAAGAGGCCCTGGTAGTGCCGAGCACCCGCCTCTTGCAGGAACATTCCACGCACACGATTTGTCTGAATAGATGTATGTGTATCTCATCGGTGAAGGATCGGGAGGGGCTTGGGCGGCTTGCTTGATGGAAGGCTGGTTGGCAGTAGTCTGCCCAACCGGTTAAGCGCAACTGCTCTGCCTGAATCAAGCTTTGCGCGCCGCAGCGGCAGACGAAGCAAGAGCAGTGGCCTCTCCTTGTGTTCAGGCGGCATCTAGACTGCAGCAACATCAGAGGCTGTAGGAATGCCCGGGTCTCGACGCACGCCAATGAGTCGGGAGTCGCTGGAACTTCTGTTGGAGATGTGGCAGGCGGGTGCTGTCACGTACTGTCGCAGGTTTGCCGGTCGCACTTGAGGCATCCTGAACGATAAACGTCTGGCAGTCAAGGATGGAAAGAAGAGCGAAGCGCTGAACCATACCTGTCGCACAGCAGCCTTTGAGGAGGCGGCAATTCTGTCCACCACAAGGCGCTACCCGCCCACTGAAGAGCCGGGAGTTTCAACAAGATGGGTCGCGCGAGAACAGTAGGAGGCCCGGCGCGAGATCACGCGGCTATCCACACTGCTTACGTGTCGGTGAGGGATGGTCGGAAGGGCACGATGTCGTCCTGCTTCGGATAGCGGCCACTGCACAACCTGACTGAGGTAGCCAGCAAGCCAATCGTTCCCGGGCTAGCAAGGCTTATCATCCAGCATCAGCGAAGATGTAGGCCATTGCTACGTGCCACCACGATCCATCGTCTATGCCAGTCTTCAGACAGTGAAAGCCACGTGCAGACGGCGAGCGGAGGCCGACCTCAAGGCAAAGCCGGCATTTGCCCTGGCAGACCAAGCCCGCAAGAAGGCCGCAGAACAGGTCGGCCAACTCAATCAGATTGACGGAGGCAGTGTTACCGGAGAAACAGGCGCGCGCTGTCCATGTTATATTCCCAGGGCCAAGGTACTTATCGTGGATTGATCATGGTGAGCCAATGGTTGATGTGCGGAGAACGGCAAGGGACGTACCGAAGCCGACAGCCTGGGTGACGCCAGCCAACGGAAGTCCCCCAAGCAGGACCGGCTGTGGCAAGCGCGTCAACAGCCGCGCGCTGTGTTGGTCGCGGTCCCGGGAGAGGTCTAGAAGCTGCGGCCTGAGAATTAAGCGCGCCCCCCAGGTTGAGGATTCGCTGCCGGACAGCCACTGAGCGCGCCGGGGAGGGGAATGACGAAGCCGCTGGGTAAAGGCTGGTAGCCACAGATGCAGCTGGATGACGCGCGCTCTGATCCAGTATCTGGCAGCGGCTCAACCGAGGATCCGGCCAGTGGGTGTGGCCGAATGTCCGTGAGAGACATGCAGGCTACCCGCCGGATGGGCAGCGTGGAGTTGCGGCTCAGCGAGCGGTTAGCGGATTCGCTCCAAGAGGTTGTGGATATATGTGTTGAACTCCCTTTACAGAGCAATCTCAAATGAGACTGAAGTTCACACGTTTTCCAATCGCAACTTCCTCTCCGTGTCGCTCACAGGTTTGAGGCCACGCCGCCAGCTCGACCGCAGCCGAAGACTCTTCCCTTAGTTACTCACAGGCCGGTCCCGTGAATCCTTTTTCCGATCTCTTCCCTCGTCCTTCGGGGAGCTCTCGAATTACTGTGGTGCCGTCTCTCCAAGCAGACTGCCAGGCGCTCTGTTCCAGGCCCTACTTCTCGTGACCAGCCCGACCACGCTCTTTTGGAGACATTGCTGGCTATTTTCGAAAGCTGTGTCACAGTTCTTCAGCGCAGACTCGACTTCTGGCTATCGTCCTTGCGATCAGCTGCCGTTGAGGTCCTTGGTAAGCGACAAAGCTCTGGCCAATAAAGTTGCCTTGTGCTAATAATATGACCTTAGCGCCTATCCCTGCTGAGAACTCCGGTGTGTACCGCCAATTAGACACGAGGATTTTCCTTCTGGCGGTTGAACCAACGCCATTGCGATCTCCGCCATCGCCTCGGTGGCTCGTGGCAGTACAACACCATCCAAAGCTCTGGGCCTGCGCGCCTCTCATCCTCCCGGTCTGCGAATCGGACTGCATCCTCTCACCCGGCGAAGACAGGCCTGTTTGCTTCCTCAGAGACCGCATCCTCCATCAATACTCGAAATTTCGCGGTTTTGCCTGCAAAGCACATTGGCGACAGAGTTCACCCTGGTCTGATCCCGGCGGCTCGCCATATCAAAGAAGCTCCGTTAAGCGCTCTGTTCAGAAGCAGTAATTACACGGTACTCCGTGAGTGCATAGTTTTCATTATCTCATCTCCTGCCCATCTCCGTACCCGGTCAAGGATTTTTGCTCTGTTCAAGGGTCTCCTCTAATAAAGGAGCACCATTCCCAAGAGGAACAGCGGAGGAACGAGTGCTGCAGCACGGGCAACGACAGGGGCAGCAAGCTGCAACCCGAGTCACATCCAGCACGCACCTCTCACCCACTCACCCTTTCACTGCCGCTCGAGCATCCCTGTCAAGCAGGGCGGTCGCTTGTCAAGCTGCCCCACCTTCTGCCGCCCTTCTGATTTGTTGATTCAAAAGCACCACTCAACTAACAAGGTGCGCTGTTGACTACCTTACACATCCTTGCCCGGGACACATTTGTTCCTTCAGGTCGTCTGCTGCTTGATCCTCCTCCTCTCCTGGGCGAGTCCGGCTTCAAGTCTGCCACTAAACGCCGAGGCACCAGTATCAACTCCGGTGGCTAACGCTGTCCAGCTTTCCAGGCCGATCCTCACTCGAGGGTGCATGCCCCCCACCAGGCCTCATCGCGGTCGGATTTAGGTAGACAAATCAACTGCGGTGACCTGCTGAGAGCTTCTCAAGCCACCCCGGCGCGCCAACCCATTGTCTTGGGATTCAGGGATACAGGGGACTTCGCGCTAGGAGCCTCGTCCGAAACCAGCCCACGCGGGGAATCAGCGCTCCATCCTTCCTTCTGGCGCCTGGACCCTTCCCGTTTTGTCAACCATTCCCTTCATATAGTCATTGGCTACTCGCCCTCCCGCGCCTTCGATCTCTCTCTCCACCCAACTGCCGGCTCTTCGATTCCCCTCCCCGAGCCGAGTCGACTGCTAGCTTGGAGCATCGGCTGTTCTCACGTCGCCATACAACCGCCAACATGTCGGCCAGACCTACTCTGAGGGTATCGACACCCCTCACTGCCAACTTCCCTCATATCCCGCCATCCTCCTCAGAGCTCCGTTCCGCTGTCTCGTTACCCTCGGCTGTCTCGACAACCACTCCTCTTTCTGCCATCTCGCGGACATCGGCGTTCAGGGACCCCATCCCTTCGTCTGGACTACCCTCCGCCGGGCTGCCTTCTGCTGGACCATTTAGCGCCACTATCAAGCTCGAACATGATTTGCAAAAGACGCCCATTACCCCGCCAGTTGCATATCTGGATTTCCTCAAGGGCATGTCGCTTGTGTCACCATGTCTCGCCTCACCACCACAAACAGGAAAGTCTGTCCTGAACCGGGCAAGCACCGCAAGCAGCACAAGCAGCACAAGCAGCACGCGAAGTAACGGCAGCAAGACAAGTAGCGCTTCAGCCGAGACCGAGGATTCGGAGAAGGAGAAGGGCGACCCAGTCGAGAGTGCGCCATCCACAGCACGGACCGACGTCAGCTGCGAGAGCGACGAGAAGGACAAGGAGGATAAGGAGGATAAGGAGGAGAAGTCCAAGAGCCCAAGACCGGCGCCCATCGACACGAAGCGGCCGAACACGCCTCGCCACAACAGCTCCAACTGCCCGCTTTCCGCACCGCCAGCTGGGCCAGCCGTCTTCCCCAGCATGAAGCTGCCCGCCTCGCCCGCGATCTCCACATCCGGCCTTATCTACTCGCCAAGGTCACCGCTCAGCGCTGCATCCGTGAGGTCGCCGTTCGACTGGGAGGCGGCGCTCAGGTCGCGGCGGTTTGCCGAGACGCCCGGCGGGTCAAAACGTCCCGCAGCACCCGACACGCCTGGCATCCCTCCAGCGGCGGTAGCCGGCACGCCAAAAACGCCCGGCGGAGGGCACACCAAGCGGGAGTCATCGTCGAGGACGAGCATACGGCACATCCGCGAGGTGGTCACGAGGACGGTCACCTACACACCAAGGATGGGGCCCGCGCCCAAGGGCAAGAGGAGGAAGATTGACCCCGAGACGGCAGTCAAGTCATGAGGAAGGAGGAGCTGTACCATTGGGCTGGCAGTGTGGTTGGAGCTTGCGGACCATAAAATCGACGTATATAATATCTGACCTACACTTGATTCACCCGGTACTGGATACCGCGGACCTTGATACATACAGCACCACCGCCGCCACCACCAACACCACCACCGGACCCTGAGCCGAGTAAATCAGCCGCGACACGACAACTATTTCTTTTGTTTTGGACCAACGATGGCATACAGCACCACATACCCCACAGGGACTGAGTCTTCTGAAAGAGGTGGACACGGGCGTCGTGTGGCCGGCTTGGAAGGATAGGGGGCATGCCATGTCATGCATGGCTCCTTTCACAGGCGGCGCCAAGTGGGAGGCACTGTAGTTTGAACGGAGTCACACGGCGTTGCGGGACGGCGTCTCGATACCAGCTCTGGGATTGGATGGTACCGCCCATGACAAGGCAGAAACCATGGAAAGGAATAAAGGAAGAGGGAAAGCAATGGGAATTTTTGATTACGATACCTACACTGTATCTAAGCAAGATGGGCAGAGTATTTCAAGAGATAACGTGGAAGAGCTAGGGTCACCTACCTCCTACAAATACCGTATCGTCTGCTGTTGCAACTGCATGACAGTCCAGGTTGGTTGCCTCCTGGTTATGCGGCTTGTTTATTGTTCACAAGGTGATCCTGCGGCCTCATCCTGAGACCATCATCTAATTTTGTTTACTGGTTTGTTTGTGTACCCTCGGTACTATCCTACAAGACATGGCCTGTTTGAGAGGCCAGCGGTCCTTTTTGTTTCGTTTCTTCACGCCCCATCCATGCATGGATCGGTGGATGTTATTTCTTCGCTTGACCAGTGTGGCCCACTCACTCTCCTGACCGGCTACGGAGTACGGATAGCTTGGCTCTGCTTGACAGGCACGCATCAGAAAGACGCATGTGGACTTGTCTGACGGTGTTTGCTGGGTGACTTTGCGCTTGTCGGATCAGATAACCTTGCTGCTCGAATATCGATTTGGCCCCGCAGATGTCACTGTGCGCCGAGCCGTGGAGTTTGGACGGAGGTGTAAGTGCTCGTCAATTTGTGTCTTCAGACAGTCACGTTTTCTGTCTGATAGGCAAGTCACTATGTCTGTGTTGTGCTGCCTGTATGTCTTTTACGATCTCTCTTCATGCAAGCCAAATTGCCCCTACCTTGCCAGCTTTGCCTCCCTAGGAGATCACATCAGCGAAGAATGAGAGCCCTTCCATGCCCGATTCGTCCTAGCTCAGTCCCGTCTCCATGGTCAAGCTCGAAGCCGGCCGCGCCAGCCCCCACTACCAAATCCTGAGTGGTCGGACGGTTGTCCTGCTAAGCGCCCAGAATCTGATCGCGACAAGGCCCGATTGGATTGGTGTGTGTCGTCACTTGCAGTTTGCAGGAGAGCAGCTTGCAGGGATCGGGTGATGATTGGTTGATGGGGAGCGTTGGGGGCGTTTAAGCGCCCGGATGCGGGTGTGTGTTTCGTCCATCCCTTAGTTGATCAGCAGTATCCGTACTTGTCTCTTGCTCTTCGTCAAGCGGAACCAAGCAGCGAGTGGGAAAGATTTCCTGTGTCCTGAGAATCGCTGGATGGTGGCGAGCGATATGAGAAGGACACGGCTTCCTGCGCGAGCTGCTCACTCATCGCCAGTCGTATCGGTCACTGTAGTGTCCGCTTCCGCCGAAAGGCCGGGCGACGGGAGGCCTGCGCCGCTGCACTCGCGGCAGGCACAGCACGGAGCGCTGCACCGTGTGAGTCTGAGACTTTGAGCTGGGGAAGGACCCAGAGTTGCGCTGGGGATATCGATAGATCCTTTGCTTGCCCAGCACGGAGACGTCTGGACCGCAGGGTCAAGGTGAGCAGCGGGTGTCGGTGTGCAACCACATGCATTGCAGCGCTGGCAATTTTCCGTTCTTTTCTCCACATCACATCTCGCTGGAGACTACGGTCAAATAGCACATCCAATTGGCCCAGGGTCGCAGCCCGGCGTGCAGAAGCCGATCGTAAGCAATATCAGCCTTCGGAATGGAGTCCAGGCAGGGAGTACAAGTGGCGAGAGACTGATGGGAGGAGACGTATTTGGCCCAGCTGCCGTCTTCAAACTTGGTCTCTGGCGTTACCCTTCCTCGCCTTCAAATCCGGAGTCATGATGGTGTCGAAGCTGAAACGCGGCCGACAGCCCCTTTTGCCCCCTTTTTGCCGTAATACCACGGGCGGTGGTAACGTCCACGTTTCGAAGGCTTGTAGAACGTTTCGAAACGCCTTGTTCTGGGGTATCTTTATATTCGGACATGTTTCGTCTCCTTCCGCGGTTTCGACGTGGGTGCCGCTGGCCATTAACTTCTGACTGGGCTTCGCTCGTCTACACGTAGAGTACCCTGGCCGTTTGCCATCAAAGGCATCCCTGTGGTGAGCAGTCGTTGGGTTGCCACGGCGCGGGAAGTGAGCGTTCATCATAACGGCCCGAAAGTCGGAAATGAGGTTGCTATTTTGAGTTTGCCAGTCGGCGAGAGATTGCTTTCCCGGCGATGTCGACACGGGTGGCTCTCAATCAACTCAATGGCCGCATTTTTCGTGCCACTGCATTGCACAGCGCGACACGAACTCCTGCCCCAGTAAGCACATTGATCCACAGGCGCTGGGTGTCGCTGAGCCGGTCGTTGGCGCTCTTGACTTCGGCAAACATGACTTCTCCTTTTCGGAGGCCTGTACCGCTGCCGTTGGTTGAGGCCCCGTCTCCGCATGCTCGCCACAGAATGAGGTCTGGCACGCCGCCTCCCCGGGTCCTGTACTCTTGGGCTATGACCTTGCACACGGCAGCCAGCGCACCGCCATCGAAGCAGCTCACCAGCTCAGCCAGGTCCTCGACATCAAAGTCCCAGTTCAGGCCCACAACACAGGTCCGAGTCTCGTGCTCCCGCTCGTGGACTTCCCGCAGTATCCGCTCCGCTTCACCATTGGCTATCTCCACGAGCCGATGGTTGATTTGGCTTGCTCGAGCCGGGTAAAAGGCGTCGGTGTGTAGATCGAGCGGACAGGTCTGGTAAGGGGTCTGAAAGACGTTGGGTATGTAGACGAAGAGCACGTCAAAGAATAGATAGGCGAACAAGGTTCGGATAATACCTCCCTCGCTGTGATACCCCTTCCAGCCCTGGCTGCGGTAGTATGAAAGGCACATTTCTTCGACGCTGACGTGACGAGGCTGGCCGTCTTCGTCCGGGTCGCCAAGTTCGTCAAGCCACACCGTCTTGGTGCTCAGGGCACGGCCTGTATTTCCGTTCTCTGGGTCGTTTCGTACCATCTGGACACCTTGTATTGTGTGTTCTTCCGGTTCGCGAAGCTTGACATGACCAAAGTCATGTTGGAGACGACGAGGCACACGCAGCCTCTTTTCAAGCTTGAGGAGCCGCTTCTGGAGGTCGTAGTGGTAGATGAGATGACAATCCCTGTCTTCCAGGGCGGTCTCACAAGTGGCCAGAGCTATCCGCTGCCATTGTTTCTTCCGTACCTCGGGGTCACTTGAGATGGGGTCAGGGTCTGCCTCCCACATATAGCGCTCCTCCAGCAATGCCTTGCGCTGGTACCAGGAGCCGCGGCGTGCTGGGTGAAATAGGCGCTGATCGAGCAGCTCTGTGAGCAATTTGTGCTCTTCTTTGTACATGTGTAAACGGCCAAGGACATGGGCAGCCTTGTGCGCAATGCGAGTGAAGGCATGGCCTGCGTTGAATCGGCGGAGGTATCCTCCCTCTCCAAACTCGTAGACGTGATCTTCTCTGCTCCTCTCCTCCCTGATCAATTCTCTCCAGCGCGGCGCTATGCTGTCGAAGATGTCAAGAATCTTCCGGAAACCCTCTTCACCGGGCGGTCCGTTGAACTCGAGGACCCGGTCAACTTCAAACTCCTTTCTCATGGAGAGCTCGAAGTCGAGAAGGTGGCGCCTGGACGGGAAGATGTTGGTCGAGCGACACACAATGTACTCGGGGTAGTTTCTCCTGGCCATTTTCGCTAGAATGATGGTGGTAAGCGACTTCTCAGTCCACTCGGTCGAGCGGTAGAAGACCAGATGGACGCGCTCGAACAGCTTGAAGACCGGCTCTGAGAGCCTTATCAAGGGTCCCGTAATGGCGAGGATCTTGTTCAGGAAGTGGTTATTTCGGTTGACGTCCTGACTTTTGTGACTGTCCACACACTCCGTCGACCCGTTGGTACTTGACCGTCTGAGGCCAACTGCTAAGAGGCCAGATTGTTGGGCGCTTGCACGACAGAAGGACTTGAGCAGATCGGCTTTGTTCTTGCCCTGCACCTTTGCCTCCTTGGCGAGCCCGCGCAGCTCGTCCAGACTCAGCAGTGATGCGGCTTCCTCGACAGTCTTGATGCACGAATCTGAGTCGTCGGCAAAGCAGAAAGTGTCATCGAACGCACGGCCCTGCAAGTCCTCGGGGGATTCTTCGTCTGAATGAGAGGTGCCGCCATCGGGCAAGGACCGAAACTCGAGCAAGGTGGCAATGGCAGCCGGCATGTCCGAGATATCGCTGTGGTACCCCAAATGCTCGACGCGATGCCACAGGGCCGTCTTGCGTAAGAACAGCCGAACATAGCTGTGGTGTTAGAGCGAGCTCGTGACAGATGGGCCGATAGTCTTACAGGTATTGGGCCTCATAACTCAAGCCTCGCCATTCCTCAAAGATACGCTTTTCCTTGGCATCAAAGAGATGGGCCTCGTCTTCCATGACTGTATCTAGTGCAAAATTGAAGGCATCAACGTAGATGGAGCTCCTCCCTCGGACCCAACGCCGGTTGTCTGCCCCAACCGAAGCAGTGTCTGTCTCGTCGCGGGAGAGTTGAGATGCCCGCATGGACTCATACTCCTCAATGGCCTCCTTGCCAGTTGCAACCGCAGGTAGGGAGCTTTCAAAGGCTGTTTGATGCCCTGGTCTTGCGTGCTCATCGTCGGCGTCAGGGTCAGGAGTGCTGTCCGCAGCACGCTCCTTGATATACCACATGTCCTCGTGGTCTTCATCGTCTCCATTGACAGAAGCCGGCTCTGAGCTTACATCCTCGTCATAGCTGTCCTTGACCTCCTCAAGCCGAGCTCTCTTCCTTGGCGGCTCGTTTGATCTCCGCTGCGAATTCGGTTTGACCGACGCTGGTTGAGCCTGAGCTTGGGCTGCGGAGTTGGGTCTGGACCTCTGGATAAATCGATCCATTCTCCATAAAAAGCTGGGGCTTGATCGAGACCATTATGCGGTTTCAGAAGCGTGAGGTGGAAGTTCCTGCGAGTATTTTCCTCCTGGTTCTAGGCAGAGGAGGCTTGGTTGGGGCGCGACCAGTGTCCCCTTGTCTTTCATTTATTTTGACGCGACGTCGCTGCGCGTGACTCCGCGTTTCCCGCGTTTCCCGGTGGGGCGGACGGGGGGCACCTTTGCTGGAGCTTGAGCTATCGACTTCCACGCTTCCAGATGATTGCTCCAGGGTTTGAAGCTTGCGGACCACTTGGTTGAACCATTGTACACTGCAGACATGTCAGAACAAGCAGCGATAGAGCCGATTGCTGGTATGGATAACGCAAATGCCAACTCGGAAACACTCAATGGCATTCCCCGCGAAGCACACGACATCTCCATGACCGACGCCCCGACAGCCGTGAGTCCCTGTTCCGCCCTTCCATCCATTCGACACCAGAGGAGCTCTCTGCACAATAGCGCAACAAAACAACACCATTCCTACCTTCGCACCATTCTCAGAGCCCCGAAGCTAACCTTCACTCCTCCGCGCAGCCTTCAGCGCCACCATCCCAACCACACCTCCAGGAACCAACCCCAGCGATCCACATTCCCACACAGCCGCAACCGCAACCACAGCAGCAGCAGCAGCAGCAGCAGCAATCCACTTCCCGTGCGCCTTCGCTACACCCCGACCCCGCGGCATCCACCGCTAGCTCCTCGACAACAGGGCCGACAATGCCGACCGAAGCGATTCCCCACGGCGCGCCCGTGCGCCAGTACATCAACAGCAAGATCACGGGCGTTTTACTTGAGGGTATCAAGATTGTTGCGCGGGAGCAGTGAGTGTTGCCCCTTCGTCACTATCCTATCTCATAACGCCAGATACATACATATCGAGAAGAGAAGAAGTCTGCTTGGGAAGATTCGGTATGGCTTGGAGGTTGCTCAACTGGTTGGGGAGGCAGAGGGTTTTACAAGTGTCCGGGACAGACGAGGGCTGGGGATTATTCTGGCAACGTGAAGTTGACTGAAAGCTCGCTGACACTGGAATAAACAGGCCCAAGGATCCACTGCGGGTGTTGGGGGAGTTTCTGCTACAGAGGAGTAAGGAGTTGGAGGGGAAGGACGGTGTCGCAGCATCTGGGCCATGAGTAGTCAACTAGCTAGGAGGGTGTAACATAGGAGGAGGGCACGAAGGCGGTCCGGCAGCGGAGGGAAGACGGTATGATTGGGAGGAGATAATCACGACAGAAGATTCTAAAGACGTCGTCGGCGTACGGAAAGGTGAAAATCATCTAGGCGAGGGCAGAGTGAGGATTGCATAATCATGTTTGCAAGGTAGCGTTTGATCACTGAAAAGCTGAGGCAATGCATTGCATATGTATCCTCCGTCATCGTCGCTCATCATCCCATGCTTTTCACGCCCGGGAGACAGCAATACCCTGCGCCTATTGCATTACTCTATAATGCAAATTTCATTTCCATTCCCCAACTCCAATTGACCCAAGCCGGACCTGCGGACGACTACACAGGAGGCGGGCCAAAAGCTGCAAAGAACCAGTAACCGTTCCATTCCGTTCTCATAGACGACCCCTTCTCGACTCGGCGTGTGCATCACAGCCTCCCGCTTAGGCAACGATGGTGCTGGCGGTCGACGACTCGTACTTCCAGGTCGGCGGGAGGACACCGACAGTCTTGTAGTAGCGGGCCAGACGGTGGATGCGGGACTCGATGAGGATCAGGCGGAACTTGGAGTCCTTATCCTTGCGGTTACGCTCCAGGTGCTTGCGGACGGCAACGGCCTGGGCGGTGTTAACGGAGACACTTTGCGGAGCGAAAAGCCGCCGAGCAAAAGGAGACGCGGCATTGGTGTGCGCATACCTTCTTGATAAGCATGTACAGGTCCTCCGGAATATCGGGGGCAAGGCCTGTCACACATCACTCTGTCAGCCTGGTGACCAAACAGAGGCATAATCCGTCTCTTATCCCATGTCCCACTTTCTGCGAGTGCCCGCGGCAGCTCACAGTCCTCGGCCCCGAGGGGTTGGCGCGGAGGCGAGGCAACGTCGCGAAGTTCTTTTTGATCCATCTCTTTCCAGTATTCGTCAAGGAAGCGGCTCAACTCATACCGTTGCTCTTCAGGATCCGGAGGATCTTGTTACCTGTTGAGCACAAAAAAGTCAGCATCGACATTTCCACTTTCCAGCTATATCCCCTCTCGTCGCAGTTCGAAACATACCGGTGACGACCTTGACTTGGGCAATGCCGTGCGAGTCACGGAGAACGACACCAATCTGCGAGGGGGTCGCGCCCTTCTTGGCGAGCTTGCAGATCTGGTCGACGACCTGCTCCGGGGTGGTCTTGAGCCACGCGGGCGGGTTGCGCGAGTAAGGGATAGCCGAGGACGAAATGCCCTTGCCTTTGCTGTGAAGACGACCCATGGTTACTGTTGGTGTGGCGGTGTGTTGACGATGGGTTGTCGAGTTGGTCGCTGGCTGGCCGGAGAGGGATGCGAAACGCCAAAATTTCCCAAGGCGATTGATCGAAGCTGGATTCTGTGGGCAGAGAAATTGGTAGGGTCGGTTCCTGATTGGCTGGAATCGAAGTCGTCCACGTGACGGTAGGTGTGACTTGAAGCTGGGTTATGAACGTTAGCACGCCAAGATTTCGTCGACCAGGTGGGCTGTCGAGCTTGGTTAAATTTTCTCAAATCAACAATCGAGCAACCAACTTCTTGTTCTTCATCCGGGAACGCAATCTGGCAACCAGCTCTCGGCAATTTGGTCTAATGCACTATGTCTCTCATCCTGCGAGTTTCATCTCTCACTGCTGAGTATCTTTTTCTTTGGGCGTGCCGGTTTACATTTCAGTGAGCATGTGCCATGCCACTTCGACAGTGCGCTTACAAGCAAGTAAGTCACCAACTCTCATTTTGATGCCTCCCGAGCCACTTTCCTGATGAGCAACAACCTCTTTCTTATATTCTGGTACCTCTTATGTTAGGGTCCTTTGGGACTCGATGAATGAACTGGACTTCTGATTCGATGGGCACCTTTCACTTCGACCCTAAAGCATCGTGATGCGTGCCGAGCTAACCCGCTCATAGTTCCCAACATTGCCGTGGTCAGAGTCAACCCAGGGTAGGCCGGTTGCTAGTTACCTATCTACCCCATGGGCCTGAAGGACGGAGCCGTATTGAACGAGCACCACGACAAAATGCACGCTGACGGCAAATTCAGTTGCCTGGAGAAAGCGACACCGCTAGCCTCCTGCGTCTCGAGAGTTCGAGCTTGTCGTTTAGGAGACACGGGCAGGCCAGCGGTGTCAAGTTCTCTATGCAGCTGAATATGCCATCAGTGTGCATCTTGTCGTGGTGCTCGTTCAGCACGGGATGGTCTCTCAGGGCCATGGGATAATGAGCTGGGCCCTCACCTTAGAGGATTGCTTTGCCGCTTCTAGTACTTAGATAGCAATTCAACAGTCGGAATGAAACAAGTATATGACGCCAACTCTCCACATGCTCTTGTCCTAGAGAATGTAGTCGAAGATTTCCATTGACATTCTCCTACGCAGCGCAAGCCGATTCCACCGTAACTAGGTAGTTTTGTACATGTTACTTGATGCCACCCGCCGCAGCAATACCGGTATTCGAGCTCCAGAGTCGATGGCCAAGGGGACATCTCGCAATCATCTCATGCCCAGCGCTTTGCATCCCAGCTATACCTCAATATCATCAGGACCTTCTTCGGCCGCTCCTTTACCATGCATTGACATCGAAATTCTCCTGTCCTGTAGTCAGTGTGGCGGAACTCGTCAACGGCTGCTAGCTTGATCTTACCTCTGGGAAATACGTTGTGACGACAGTACGATCAGCAAACTTCCTGCCCGCCAGAGCCCGCAGCGCCTTTGTAGCGGCTTCTGATGTCTCATATTTGATAAAGATCTTGCCCACGCCGGCAGATTGCCTACTGCCGCCAACCGGTCTCGGAATCTTGAGGGAGAGAATCTTGCCGAACTTCTCGCACTCCTCCTGGACGTCTTCACGGATTTCTGAGGAGTTGTTAGCAGGGAAAAACCTCAAGCTGTTCGTCAGCAAGTAGCCGTACCTTCGTAGTCGTCGTTGTCCATCAGCTCCTCCGGAGTGACCATGTTCAACAGCTGCACCACCCTGCTGCCTTCGGTGTCGCTGGACGTTGTGCCGGCAAGCATCGACATGGCGTTGACGCTCAGCTCGCCCGAGACCTGCGTAATGCCGATGCTGGCCTTCTGGACCTTGAGCGCGCGCTCGCCGAGCATCATGTTGTTCAGGCCTTGGATGGCGACGTTGGTGACGCTCGGGTCGGCGTACTCGAGGAACGCGATTCCCTAAACAACGTTAGTTACGGCCGTGGTTTGTGGCGTTTGAAGGAGGGCTTACACGTGACTCTTGCGTACCGTTATCCTTGACGAGGATAAACGACTTGAGCTTGCCAAAGCTGACCAGTAGTTCCATAACCTGATCCTCTGTCAGGTACAGCGGCAAGTTGGTTACGCTGATCTTGTTGGGACTGTCGAGCACCACGCTCGACGGTACGTCCGAGTCAGGGTCATAGTTCGGATCTTCCACCACCGCAGGAACGATGTAGTCCTTCGGCCGGCGAATGTGCAGACCACCATGCGCCACACCGTTGCCGTTGGCCTCATGTGCATCATCCGCCTCCATCGATACGCCATCAAAAGCCAAAGCTACCGTCGCATCTGTGCTGTTCCTGAACTCGACCATGGCGAAGGCGCGGTCGTGGGCGACGTGCGCTTGCAGGCAGGGGTCCGCGTTTTCAATCACGTTCAAGCCATTGAGCTGGAGGTTGAAGAAATTGACCAGGCTTTCTTCGGTAGTCGATGGTGGTAGGTTCGAAATGATTAAGCGTCTGGCCTGGCGCGAGTTCGTTGGTTTGAGTGCGGCGCTGTTGACAGCACCGCCGGGCTGGTTCATGAAAGCCTGGAGCTTGGTCGGATCCATGGCCTGCTGTCGCGGCGCACCTGGGAGCGGGAACATGCCGGACAGCTTGGCCTGCTCGGCCGTGACGTTGTCATAGCCCGGCGGCTTAATATCCCATTGTGTCAGACGCCGCCTCCGCTCCAGAATGGGGACCACGTCGGTCAGGTCTGGGGTCGGCTCGCGCTTCTTGGGCGGAGGCGACACACTACGCCGCCGGTCCCCGCGTTCCCTCTCAAACTCACGATCACGCCTGTCCCCGCCTCCGCGGCGGTCATCGATCAAGTCCCGGCCGCCGCGACGGTCGCGCCTGTCGTCGTCTTCTCGCCGACCCCTGCCGCCCCGGTCACGGTCCCATTCCCTGTCGCCTCGGCGGTCGCGCCCCGAGTAGCGGTCTTCACGCTCGCGATCGCGGTGGCTTCGGCTGGAGGAGTAGGCATCGACGTCGCCATCTTCGCGACGGGACCGGCCGCTGCGGTAATCGGGAGAACGAGACCTTCTTCGGCCACTGCCTCGGTCTCGGGTATCGCCTCGATCGCGCCTATCGTCGCGGTCTCTTCTAGAAGACTTTTAAAAGTCAAGTTAGTTTCAGTTTGGTCGCAGAAAGGGAGATGAATGTGAACTCACTGGATAGTCGCGAGAGGAGCCGTGTCGGCCGCTGTCTGTCGCGTCGGTCAGCATCAACCCATGTGCGTAGATGACAAGCATGCGCACCTCTAGAGGAGTAATTATCACCGTTCATCGTCACTGCTGCTCCTGATGGCCCAGTTTCGATGCGATCCTCTGAATCGCAGAGACTGAGGAGCTTGCAGAAGTGATGTGAATGGCGTTTAGAAGTTTAGGTGGACCGCGAGGCTGGAAATTTGGGGCGAGGAATGCAGCTGCTCGGCCACACCAGTCCGTTCCGGGTTAGTGCGTTCTTGTCGCCTCGCCGGCTCGCACTCAGGATTCCCGTCAGAGGGAACTTACACAGAAAGACGCAGCAGAGAGACCTCACTCAATTGAAATTGAATCGTACTAGGAGTATTGGAACTCAAGGATTACCTTATATTTTCGTCGCCGTTGAAAATAGAGGACATATACTTCAAACCTTCATTTTCCATACTATCTCTGTCCTTCTTATTTTTTATTTGATACCCATGGGAGCGCACAAGTTGTCAGACTGGCGAAAGCTGCCCCTGAGTCTCACTGAGCTCTGCATCGACACGACCCTCCGCTGTGGGCGTACGTCTTCCGGTCCCATGCACATTCAGTTCATTGTTTGGCGACTGCTTGGTCTCATACCCATAACTGATGTGCTAAGTATGGTAATTGGATTTTACTGATGAACTTGCTCGTAGAGTCGTTCCGGTGGCGCAAGATTAGTGATGAATGGTGAGTACATACACTCGCTGCCAATAAGTAACAATGTGAGGTCTGCTTCTTCTAACCCAGGTTAGGCACTGCGTGCTACGGGGCCGTCTCATATCGCTCAAGCAGGATGCTTCTCACCTACATTATCGAGTTACATGGCCCAAGCCAACCGGAAGCCCCGTGACGTCTTCAGACTCCATACCCGCAGCAGGTGATGGAGATGTAGACACCGAACAAGATGACACCGAGTCCCTTTTACGCAACTACTTTGCTCTTTCACATTCCCTGTCGACTCTTTACCAGCAGTGGGCAGCTTCCGACGCGAACTTCGCCCGACGCGCCCCAGCCTTCACGGGCATTCGTATACTCAACCAAGACGCCTGGGAAGCCCTGGTCGCTTTCATATGTAGCAGCAACAACAACATCGGCCGCATCAGCCAGATGGTTCAAAAGCTCTGCATCCACTACGGCCCTTACATAGGAACCATCGAAGGCGAGGCCTTCCACGACTTTCCCGAACCACAAGCGCTGTCAGGGACCCATGTAGAAGCCCACCTCCGCGAGCTAGGTTTCGGCTACCGCGCCGCATACAGTAAGCAATAATGTCTCTTGTGTGGGGACTGTCCATCCCCTTTAGTGCTGTATCAGGCTATTTTGCTCCGGGGACAGCGATTCTAGTACTCCCGCCACCCTCCAACACGCCCGGATTAGGAAAAATAAAAGCTGACATTGTCGGGCAGTTGCCCAGACAGCTGAGATCATTTCGTACCTCAAAGGCGCCGACTGGCTTCTCAGGCTCCGGAACCCGGAGTCGCCAGCCTTCGCCGCACCCATCACGAGGCCCGGACAAAATGAGACCCAATCAAGCAGCAGCAGCGACGAAACTCCTATAACGTACAGAACGGCCCACGAAGCCCTCCTCACACTCCCCGGCGTCGGACCCAAGGTAGCAGACTGTGTCTGCTTGATGGGCCTGGGCTGGGGCGAAGCTGTGCCTGTCGACACACGTGAGTCAACTAATAAGCCACTTTACAATATAAATTGATCCAAATGAACGGCATAAATGACTGACATTCCGGGGCAGACGTCTGGCAAATCGCACAGCGCGATTACCATTTCAGCACCAAGACCAAGACCAAGACATTTACCAAGGTCATGTACAATTCCGTCGGCGACCACTTCCGTTCCATCTGGGGGCCCCAAGCAGGCTGGGCGCAGAGCGTGCTATTCACGTCGAACTTGAAAGCCTTCGCCGGGCAGGCTTCTGGGGCGGGTACGAAGAGTGGCATCGTTGAGGAGGCCATCGTCAAGGCGGAGAAGATGGTCCGGAGGAGCAAGCAAGCTCACTCTTTGGCCGAAGACTATGGGATGGGCGTGGTGAAGACTGATGAGGAGGAGGTTACCACGACGTTCGTCAGGTCTAGGAAGAGGAGGATCACGGCGGTGACCAAGGTGTCTGGGAGTGATAAGAAGCATGTGGGAGCTGTGGAGGTGGAGGTTCATACGCGCAGGACGAGTAAGAGGTTGAAGGCTGCCGCGAGCTAGTATTTAGGCTTGGAGGGTGTGCGTGAATTGTATACATGACTGTGATGCACTCAAGTTTGCCCTTCATCTGCTTGCCCGTCAACTCAATGAGCATAAAAGACGGGCAGTTGCAAGTCGACTCAGCTACACGTACAGAGCTCGCATTGCTCGGCATGCCGCCCAGGAATGGAAGATTGACTACGGTATTCTTCTACCTTAGCTCTGAGTGCCAGGGCCCGGATGCTCCTCGTTTCCCGTACACCCAACAAGACCCGACTCCACTCAGCAAAACGTTCTGAGTGACAGTTGCCGCTTGAAGCGTTAGCTTAACTCGCGACTTCCTGTACGCTATTAGTAGTGATGTCAGCATATTTCTATGGGAAGGAACATCGGGACGTACCCTGCCAGAATGGAAGGCACGAAATCCTATAAGCCCCCGCCCCCACCTTCCCCCCCCTTTGGTTTCGCACTCTTCCCTTCAACTTCCATTCACAAGATTCCATCGAGACCAGATCTGCTTCATGAACTCACGAGACAATGTGCATCCACATCATGATGCGCACGAATCTGAAACAGTCACAGCATTGCAGGCGACGATGAGTTCGGTCAGCGTCCTGGTCGTCGCGATATGGGATCTGTAGAAGTGAAAAGCGGACGAAGCTTGTTTCGACGCCATTCACGCCTTGAACTCCCACCTTGTGAGCAACCCAACCCTCCACTCCTTGAAAAGACGCTCTGTAGGCGGTAGCAGCGCATTGCTTTCCTCCAAGTGATGGACGACCTTCCCAATTGCCTGCGCGGGTAGATTGATCTCCTGGGCGTCGCAGTTGATTTCCTCGAGCATCTTGTGGGCTTCGCCCCGGCTGATCGGCCGGTAAAGGAGCTTGATCGCTGGAGTGATTCGCGAGGTACCATTGGAAGAGTACACGATGCTGCTATTAAGCACCCAGATGTGGATAGCGCCCCGCGCAACTCCATGTTCTTCGCCTGCTCGGATGGTTTCCGGTAATGGTGTAATTAGCGATTTGGCGGCGCCGCACCGCGAAATGGTGGAGACGATGGTGGCTGCAAGGCATTCAGGGATGCCAGGGGCGACGCACGAGGCGGACGCGCAGGCAATCTGCCACTTGAGCAGGGTGAGTGCGACGGCCCGAAAGTCGAAGAAGCCCAGCTGGGTCTGGCAGGAGGAGCAAAAGACGTTCAAACTACGGGTTTGCGTGGTAGGATCACCCAATGGTAGGGCGTGCCTATCAGTTGAACCTTGATCATAACCAGACAACGAGAACTGGTATACGCGACGGTCAGCCACTGAACTGACGCAGGGGGTGTTACAAGAGACGCAGAAAATGCAAGCAGGAATGTCCCTCCATTAATCCCTGAGCATTATGCACTCGTGAATGATCTGGTGAAATAAGGAGGGTCGGCTAGGCATCAGAGGCAATGATCCATTCCCAAAGGAAGGTTCATTAGCAACTGGCCGCGTCTGCGTGAGCAGGAAAGATGCCGGGTTGTACGATCTGGGGCATTTGTATCGGTATCCATGCCATGAGGCGGCGTACGCCGGCTTGGCTACCTTCTTAATGCCCGAGATGAGGACCTACCTTGAGGATGGTGTAAAAGCAAAGAAGCACTAAGAGCACTTGATACTCGACCGCTTGAGAACTTACCGTCACATTCTGACAGTCCGACTCGGCCAGGAGCAAGGTCGTCAAGTCCACGAAGCCAACACCTTCCTGAGCCGAGATCGCTGAGGAAGCGCCGTAACCTCGGGCGGCGAGGGTCCTATCATCTGCCTCTCCAGACTCTTCCCCGTGGTCTGTCCTGTGCTTGTGGTCGGGCTTGTGGCAGTGCCAAAACTCCATCATCTCGGCCCAGTTCTCGCTGGGGAGATCCTTCCATGATTTCACCGCGCCAGAGGGCACAACAACCGCTCTACATTGTCTGCAAGCGACGCCGGAGCTAGGATCCAGGTCAGTCGCAGACCACGGAACTGGATCGGCTTGGTGGGAGGTCGAGAGCGATGTCGCATCGAGTGGCAGACGCCATGCGAGACTTGTGCGGCCTTTCTGCTGGTCCTGGATAGGAAGCAGCTTGGCACCCAAGGATGCCTTTGCCGGCAATGTCAGATGGAAACTGCTGCGGCCATGCTTCAATTGGACGGTTTGGCCATCGGCCGAAAGGGCAAGTTGGGTCGACGCATCGCATGGTGTAGGGAGCGATGCGGCGAGGGAAATCTGGCGAATGTTGGCCAGCAGCTCGGCATAAAGAAGGCACTCGTCCGAGGGGCCCATTCCGTGTCTTGATTTAAGCGACAACGTACTGCAGAAGGTTTGATGAAGAAAAGTAGATGAAAAGAACTTCGAGTGCGAGGCGCTTTTTTGCGGAGCGATGCGACACAGTTTGTACGAATCGTTGTCGGCTACCCTGCCACCCCAAGTGGTTCCAACTTGTAAGTCACCCTTGCTGCTTTCAGTCAGTTTCTGTCGGGGTTGGTCTGATCAAGAACCAGAGGAGCATAACTACGAACTGAACCGTAGAGTTCAATTGCTGCTACCTCCGTACATCTCGCCATAGGTGAAGTCTGGCGCCGTGAGGTCTTGACTGCTTACATAACACCCGAGCGCGCCTTGGTGTGCCAAGCCTTAAGCGCGGTCGCCGTTCTTCGATTTCTTGTTGACAAAGCCCCCCGAGAAAATGTGAAACCCAAACCGGGTTGTAAATTACCGTTGAAAATATAACTAAGATAAGGGTTAGGGATATTGCAGGCCAAGATGTGCAAGAACACACCCCCATTTGCTAGTAATCTGAGGCACATCACCTAGGATTTCGTCAATGGCAGCGTCTATCCATTGCTCCACGCCTCCAATTCAATCTGGGGCCTAATGTTCATCCTTCAAATCCATCAAAATCGCTACACTCATTCGTACGGCATCGACGGCATATTGTTAACGCTATTCAGCGCAGTGAAATAGAGTAAATGACGGCACAGTATGGTGGTTTGGTTGGTTGGGGGATTTGGCTGCTTTGGTCTTTCAAGTTGTGCTGTGGGCCGAAAAAAGGAGGTTTGGGAAGGGTGGCAGAAAGGAGTATTATATATAACCCTAACCTGGGGCCACCGTCTACCAGATTCGGTTAGTTGAAAAATGGTGAAATGGGATCCCTGAGCCCAAATAGTTCGAACAAATTGACCCTTGTTATTACGCATCCCTACTTCGACTCTGCGCCGCCAAAATTTCAGCACTCGACGACACTCCACCACACACGCATCTCTCCAGCTACGATCATCAGCAAACATCCACACTTGGTCGCTTCCCGTCCCTCCATCGTCAACGCACCATCACATTCGCCACGCTGCTCGAACGCATCTGTTCATTTCGAGATTCCGGCGGTCAACATTGACTGGCACAACGAATCCTCAATAGTATCACGAATGGGATGAGCACCGCGCCGAGCCGGCAGCAGCACAATGGACGCCGAGTTTGAGCAGATCCGGAAGCTCCAGGCCGAGCGCAATGCCGCCGCCGCTGCAAAGAAAGGTTTTCGGGCCTTCGATCCCGCCAACCAGCGTGCTGACTCGTCTACCAAGGCCAAGCTGAGCGAAGCCTGGGACACGGATCTCTACGAGCGCGAGAATGGCGACAAGTTTGCCGGCTACCACCGCGCCCTGCCCGCTGCCGACGGCGACGAGGATGAGGAGATGACGGACGCCGACAGCTCTCGCCGCCTGGTTGGCCAGTACACCGCCACCCGCGCCCAGATTGAGGAATTCGCCCGTGGAAATGGCGTCGAGGAAGACGACCCCCTCGCTGGCCGCGGCGAGCGCAGCAACCGCATCACCGACCGCGAGACCGACTACCAGAAACGCCGCTTTGACCGCGCCGTTGACGTTGGCTCAGCTAGGGAGGGCGAGACTTACCGCGATATCATGGAACGCCGCGAGCTTGAGCGTGAGGAAGAGCGTGTCCGCCGCGCCATCGAGCAGAAGATGAAGGAGGGTCCTGTTGAGGAACACAAGCCGGTGCTACAGGATGGTGCCGACAAGGAGAATCAGGATGCATCCGCCGAGACCGCTGCTGGCCGCAAGCGCAAGAAGAGGTGGGATGTTGCCTTCACTGAGACCACCGAGCAGACTGCTCAAGCGCCGGCCGAGCCCAAAAAGAGATCGCGCTGGGACCAGGCGCCTTCAGTCCCTGTCATAGGAGCTGCGCCAGGCGCAGAGCTAAAAAAAAAGTCAAGGTGGGACCAAGCCCCGTCTGCCACGCCTGTTGGCAACGTCGGCCTCGCTACCCCGATGCACCCCTCCCAGGTTGCAGTGCTGCCCACCACCTTCGGAACAGATGCGTCGGGCCGGTACATGCCCCTCAGTGACGAAGAGCTGGACGCCATGCTTCCCGGCCCCGATGAGGGCTACAAGGTCCTAGAGCCGCCACCGGGCTATGCACCGGTACGGGCCCCCGCCCACAAGCTGGTAACGGCGCCCACCCCAGCCACGGGGTTCATGATACAGGATCCCACGAGCGGGCAAGTTACCGGCCAGCAGATGCCTAAGGAGATCCCCGGCGTTGGTGATCTGCAGTTTTTTAAGCCCGAAGACATGGCCTACTTTGGCAAGTTGACAGACGGAGCCAACGAGGACGATCTCAGTGTTGAAGAGCTCAAGGAGAGGAAGATCATGCGCCTCCTGTTGAAGGTCAAGAATGGCACTCCTCCCATGCGGAAGACCGCGCTCAGACAGCTTACAGACAACGCACGCAACTTTGGCGCGGGACCCTTATTCAACCAGATCCTTCCCTTGCTCATGGAGAGGACGCTCGAGGACCAGGAGCGCCATCTGCTCGTGAAGGTCATCGACCGCATTCTGTACAAGCTGGACGACATGGTGCGGCCGTACGTCCACAAGATTTTGGTCGTCATCGAGCCGCTGCTCATTGACCAGGACTACTATGCCCGGGTAGAGGGTCGTGAGATCATTTCCAACCTCGCCAAGGCCGCCGGTCTTGCAACCATGATAAGCGTCATGCGGCCCGACATCGATCACGTGGATGAATACGTGAGAAACACCACCGCCAGAGCATTCGCCGTCGTCGCCTCTGCTCTTGGTATACCCGCTCTCCTCCCCTTCCTCCGAGCTGTCTGCCGCAGCAAGAAGTCGTGGCAGGCACGCCATACTGGCGTCAAGATTGTGCAGCAGATCCCCATCTTGATGGGCTGCGCAGTCCTCCCCCATTTGAAGCAGCTCGTCGATTGCATCGGGCCCAACCTGAACGACGAGCAGACCAAGGTGCGAACGGTTACAAGCTTGGCTATCGCTGCCCTCGCTGAGGCATCAAACCCGTACGGTATTGAGAGCTTCGACGACATCCTCAACCCTCTATGGACGGGCGCCCGCAAGCAGCGAGGTAAGGGCTTGGCCGGCTTCCTCAAAGCTGTTGGCTACATCATCCCCCTCATGGACGAGGACTACGCAAACTACTACACAAGTCAGATCATGGAGATTCTTCTACGCGAGTTCGCCTCGCCCGACGAGGAAATGAAGAAGGTCGTGCTGAAGGTTATCTCGCAGTGCGCTGCTACCGACGGAGTCACGGCTGGCTACTTGAAGGAACACGTGCTGGACGAGTTTTTTAAGAGCTTCTGGGTGCGCCGCATGGCCCTCGATAAGCGCAACTACAGGCAAGTAGTTGAGACAACGGTCGACATCGGCCAAAAGGTTGGCGTCAGCGAGATCCTCGAGAGGATTGTGGGCAACCTGAAAGATGAGAGCGAAGCATATCGCAAGATGACGGTGGAAACGGTGGAGAAGATAGTGGCTTCTCTCGGAGCCGCCGACATTGGCGAGCGCCTAGAAGAACGGCTCATCGACGGCATCTTGCATGCGTTCCAGGAGCAGAGCGTCGAAGACATCGTCATGCTCAACGGATTCGGCTCCGTGGTGAATGCTCTCGGCACGCGCTGCAAGCCATATCTTCCGCAAATTGTCAGCACCATTCTCTGGCGTCTCAATAACAAATCACCCACAGTCCGCCAGCAGGCAGCCGACCTCGTCTCGCGAATCGCCATGGTCATGAAGCAGTGCGGCGAGGACGCCCTGATGGGCAAGCTGGGCATCGTCCTCTACGAATACCTTGGCGAGGAATACCCCGAGGTGCTTGGCTCCATCCTGGGCGCCCTCCGCTCCATCGTCACCGTGGTCGGCATCAGCCAGATGCAGCCCCCCATCAAGGACCTCCTCCCGCGGCTCACGCCCATTCTCCGCAACCGGCACGAAAAGGTCCAGGAAAACACCATTGACCTTGTCGGCCGCATCGCGGACCGCGGACCGGAGAGTGTCAACGCGCGCGAGTGGATGCGCATCTGCTTCGAGCTGCTCGACATGCTCAAGGCGCACAAGAAGGGCATTCGCCGCGCGGCCAACAACACGTTTGGCTTCATCGCAAAGGCCATCGGCCCGCAGGACGTCCTCGCCACCCTGCTCAACAACCTGCGAGTGCAGGAGCGCCAGTCCCGCGTCAATACCGCCGTTGCCATCGGCATCGTCGCCGAGACGTGCGCCCCTTTCACCGTCCTCCCGGCCCTGATGAACGAGTACCGCGTGCCGGAGCTCAACGTGCAGAACGGCGTGCTCAAATCGCTGTCCTTCTTGTTTGAGTACATCGGCGAGATGGCCAAGGACTACGTCTACGCGGTGACCCCGTTGCTTGAGGACGCGCTCATTGACCGCGACCAGGTCCATCGCCAGACGGCCGCCAGCGTCGTCAAGCACATTGCCCTGGGCGTCGTCGGGTTGGGATGCGAGGACGCCATGCTGCATCTGCTCAACCTGCTGTACCCCAACCTGTTTGAGACGAGCCCGCACGTCATCGACCGCATTATCGAGGCCATCGAGGCGGTGCGCATGGCGGTCGGGCCGGGCTTGGTTCTGAATTATGTCTGGGCTGGCTTGTTCCATCCGGCCAGGAAGGTTCGCACGCCGTATTGGAGGCTGTATAATGACGCGTATGTGTGGGGCGCGGATGCCATGGTGCCGTACTATCCGAATCTGGTTGAGGAGGGAATTGATCGGAGCGAGCTGGCTGTTTTTCTTTAAGCACTTTGTTTGCGTGGAAATGGGATCTTGAGGAGGGTATGAAGGACATGTTGTCACAACAGGGCTTGAAAGTGAGTGAGACTGGCTGGCTGGGCTCGATAGCTGGTAAAGTGGTTGGGAGAACCGGTGGTACCATACTAAGCGGATTCTCTTGATGGCATAGGTTCTGTCCACGCGTCGCTCAGGGTGATTTGCATCTGGATTTGGAAAGGTGGTTTGCTTGAGTGGGCTGTATCTATTATCATTGAGTTGTATGGTGTATGCACATCAAGGGTCTGGATGGCTTGGTCTACTCGCCTCGGTCACGAACAGTTGATTTACGTGTGATAGATCTGAAGGGGTCCCTTGATGCCTCCAACGCCGACTCACAACTCTCACTCCCGACACCGAAACACCAAGTCTCCTGAAATCTGATTGCGCCCCAACAGTCAGCAGTCATAAGGCTACCACAACCGACAGCCTCAGTCACCGGCCACACTCGTAAGCAATGCCTCACTAACCCTTTCCGTAGCCTAGAAGATGCAACCAAGCCAGCCGGCGGCCATTGACTCATGCTACACAAAACACGCACCACCGAACTCAAACCATGGTGTGTCGGACCACGTTCGGAGCTGTCACACCGCTCCGTACCACGGCGGATAATTCTCTTCGCACGACAATATCACATCAACACAGCGTGGAAGACCTCCTTATGGGCCGTAACTCCCTCGAATCACGGATTCCACGACATTCGCTAGCTTTATTCGAACCCATTCAACTTAGGGGCTTGCATGCTAACGCGAGGACAGATAGGATAAGCCCTCAGCCTGTGAACTGAGTACCAGCGAAACAAGTATGGATGCATGACGGAAACTCTAAGGAATATACTCCGTGCTATACGATACGCCTCGTCTGGGATGTCATCCAGATTCAATTGGACGCGGCTCAGACCTTGTCGCGGAGCTCGAAATCCAAGTCACAGCTCTGCGAACTCAGAAGAGAAGAGCGCGAGGATGAAAAGGGGGCAGCTTATAGGATCTCGTGCGTTCCCTTCTTGCACGGTCTGAACCGAGGTTGCTTTCCAGCCTCTATTGTCTGACACACTGGCAAGTGTTTCTATCCCCTGACTGCTGAACCCTGACTGAACCATGCCTGGTAGTATCTCGCATCTCACATAGCACCGCATACGGCGAATTTCACTTGGAAACACAACATATCCGGTGTAATCCCCGACCGTGTCGCAACCCCGATCACAGGAGCCGAGCGAGCGTCTCGATATGCATAGCTAGTCCACTACCAGACGGCGGTTACAGCCAACAGGCAGAGAAGGTTACACTTGCACCTGCACCTCGGCCCGAAGCTGAAGCTGAAACTGACATCCCGGTAGATGCCATTGCTGAGACCAGGTCGCCTCCACAGATTCATGCTACGCCATGGTTCGAGGTTGGCTCTATCACGAGTCCCAGATAGCCCAGATTTAAACCGGCATGGCTCCGTGGTGGCAGCCGCAGGATAAACAGCAGTCCGAGCCGGGCGAAGCGTCGCCTGTTTCCTGTCCCCAACGGTTCAGCATGCCAGGGTTACCGCAAGGCCGGCAGAATTATCCCCCGACCTGTCTCAACCTCGGGATAATTCCAAAGGCGCACCCCACACCCTCGCCGTCCCTGCCGCCAGCCAGAGGCGCTGTGAGGTGAATAGCACACTCAGGGTTACATAGGGAACCATGTCCGGACCATTGCGGCGCTCTCATGGCATCGAATGAGAAGCGCAGAGGCAAACTAAGGGTTCCAAGTACGGGTCAGAATCCGGAAGGGGCCTACGCATGTATGTCTGGCCAATTCTGGTCCTGTGCTTTCGCTCCAGGAGTAGCTATCTACAATACGCGTCCAAGGATATAGCACTGCTGTCATTGTAAACGGACTGTGTTCAGGCGCTGTAAGCAGAAGCTAGCGAGTCACAATGGACGGATGGCAAGATGGGATACTCGCGCAAGGCGAGAATGGCACCAAGCACTGTTGTGCAAGCTGGAATTAAAAGCACTTACTGAAGTCGGGGGCCGGGGCTCAGGGTCGTATTCGGCCAGCCATGTGAACAAGAACCCTACAATAGCAGACATGTTAAGGAAAACTTAATAAAGCAGTAAACCCGCGGCGCAAAAGTCCAGCGTCCTCAGCAGACAAGGACAAGGTCTTCAGCAAGGCCGGCAGGATGGTGACTATTCTAGAGCGCATCTCCAAAGATGACACTGGCTGTCTTGTGTCGGACCAGAACACGGCCAGGATATGGCGGTGCCGACGGTGACGCGGTGACGCTAGAGAGGAGTGTAAGCCAAAGGAAACAAGCGAAGTTACGGAGTAGGAACTTCGCCAAGTGGATATGAAGTGCTTCAAGGAATATCGGCAGGAAGAATGGCATACATAGAGCGTCCACCTACTGTGTGTACACGTGTACTCATGTCAGTTCTGGCCCGATCCCAGCCGCCGCCCACTGAGAGTCCGTGGCAAGCAGTAGTTAACATAGACTCCATTCCGGTTTCACACACCCATGGATGAAGTTCCCTTCTATCCCATCAACACGAACAAATGGGCACCTGACAGCCAAGGAACGACTATAACTCATTAAACTCTTTCAGTTAATCCCCGTCCGCCTGGCAGTTCAGAACGGAGATGCAACCTAACTCCACCAAAAGATCCCCGTCAATGATATCACAGCTTGTTTCAGATGCTGCAATTCCGGGGTGCTGCGCCTCAGCTGTGGACTTGGGGTTCTTGCCAAACCGATGTGACGAAAGTTGAACTGTGGGATGAAACCCTCATTTTCGACTCCCTCAACACAATAACAGCGGCCCTGGTAACTCCGTCTACAGACACCCCATGAGGACTCAGGAGACGTACTACAGAAAGAGGGTTCATGTGACAATTAGCAAGCTCCTCAGGTCCCATGCATTCCACATTCCACATAGTCAATGAAATTGTAAAGTTCCCAGGGAAGCAGTGAACAACGTGGTAAAATCTTAAATACGACTTGTTAGTCCCCGGTCTTTCCTCGGCCCTTTTCTGATCACCGTCCTAAGTCTGCAGATGCACATCAGAGTGAAAGTTTACTACTGTCGAGAGAGAGGCTGAGTGTAAATACAATTACGGAGAGAATGTGAATCTTGAGAAAGCTTGGCAAGGGTCTGGGGGCCCGAAGGGTGGGACACATCAGGGCGAAAGGCAAGCCACGGTTTCCCCTACAACAGCAAACGGTGAAGAACTGCGGGCTGCGTGCCTGAGTCCAGTGTGCCCGGTACGGAGCAGTTACACCATTCGTTTTACGGAGCGACGAAGGTGCTGTATGACACCGCAAAGGTTAGGTACGTACTATCCGCAGCGTAAAGCTTTCATTCTACCTCTATGTGCAGTGGGGCTGTTGAGGGTTGGCCGACGAGCCTCACAGGCCCCTGCCCAGTTGGTCCAGCCTTGGCGCATTCCGCGGTCAGACAGTGTCGCCCTATGACGTCATCGCCGCGCTCGCAGTAGGTAGTGTATCTCAACGACTGCTTGAACTCCAACGGCGACATGGGGGAGCATACGAAGCACCTTGGGTGTGCACTCTCGGCACTCTTGGGAATGGACGGTGTGTGGTGCTATGGTGATGCCCCGCCGTTCTTAATGCGCCGTGACGTTGTGGATGGCACCGGAACCCTCTTGTGGTTGATGGTTGTGTTTGGCACTGCTAGGTACTCCTGTATCGCTCGTCGTCTTGGTTCAACTTCCAGGTTTCGCCTTCCCGTTGCAAGAAGGGGCGCTGTGGGGGCCTCCGACCACCGTTCGTTGAGAGTTGCAGCTCGGCCCTGGTATGGCAATTCCTCGAAAGTTTGTCCCGCCTGCTGATGGCCATCTTGGAATTCCCTCTTCCCAGATGTGGGCGAACGGCACGCCAAACAGGGCAAGGGTGCATAAAACTGGAGTCGGACTCTCGGCTGTGCCTTGCGCTGTCCTGAAGGCTGCAGAACACGTACAGCATTCCCCGTATCATCCGTACATCTGCATCCCTCACATTGATGTTTGCGATGCATTTCACATCGGTAATTTGCCCTGGCCATATGCGATTTTTGTCCCGCCGCCAATCTTCCCCGCGAGTTCCAATGTGGACAGCCAAAAGGACCCTGACGATCCCTCAGGTGCGGGAGGGCGCCGTGCTGCGTCACTAATTGGCCCAGATCTGTGGAGCGCTGCTGCCATCGACTTTGCAGCACACCTTCCGGGATCTTGCCTCATCAGCCATGCCCCGTACGAATGGAAGGAGTTGTCACATTCCGGGTCGCGGTAACTTTCGAACCACTGCATACACGTGTAATGCCAGGCAAGATTCTGAGGCAGCGGGATGTCTGCGGCCCCAATTGGTATTCCTGCAGTTTCTGTTTCCGCAAACCGACGTCATCCGGCGGGGGACCTCGTCCAGCTGTCACCAACCTCGGCGTCGGAAAAGCGTGCACTGTGACGTCTGAAGACACAATCAAAAACCTGGCACGGCGGCATCACGGCGGGTTGTTGTGAGCACCCACACAGCTGTGTCAGCAATCGATCAAGATACTGTCTCAAGGCTGTCTCAGCTGTCCACTGGTCTTCCTGTGGTATTTGGAGATCTTGCCTGGTCTCATTTGCTATTCGTTCAAGCTGCCGAACTGGAGCTGTTGCTATGCCTGGCATAGGATACCTCGCTGGTATCCGAAAATATGTGCTTTGAGGTGTAAACCGTGTCACCAACTTGACACGCGTCATCGGTGTCAACTAGGAGTGTACCAGGGGCTGACTGACTCCATCAGTTCGTTCCCCCCTCCCCACCCCGGGCTTCCGTTGCGGTCACGATTCCTTGGTCGAAAGCAAACTGGGACAGCGTTCTGCCTCGGCACCACCTCAACGCCATTCCTCCTCGCCCCGCTTTGAGGAGGAAGAGGGGGCTCGCTGGCGCCAATATCAAGTCTGAATAACCGCGGAAGTCGCCCCCATCGGGCGACCGTGCGGATCCTGTGACCGGTTATCACTGAACTCGAGACGAGCGGCGGCCGCGTGGTTGACTCGTGCCGAAACGGCTCCGGTGTTGGCTTCTCACGTGCGACATTCCCCGCACCAGTTGCCTCCGGCAGCCCCGCCTCCCCAACCGGTCCCCCCGGGCCTTCAGCGTACCGGAGCCGGAAAGTCTTCCAGAAGGGCGTTCAAGCTTACCGTCTTGCCAGTGCTTGTTCCGTGAGGCGCCCTGCCATAGTAGGTAAGGATTTGAGGCTATGGCGAGCCAACCGAGCCAGCCCGATGATGCAGTGATGTGCACATCTGAAACGGCGGACTGGCGACAGCTCTGGAAGTGGTGCACATCGGTCGTGTTGACTGGCCTTGTATCTCCACCACCGCCCTCTCGGAGCCTGCTTGGCCGGACGATTGATGAGTTGGTCCTCACACAGTCCCAACCGCCCGTGATTCACGCTCCATCCGTGACGCCTTGTTTCGTAACTCTCGTTCCAGAGGCGAAGTGGTATGGTCGTGTGCTGCATGGGTAATCACCAACGGCGGGCCGCCGTGGCCAAAGGACCTGAACAGGGGCGACGAGTGAAGATCGCCTTCCCCTTCTGGCATAACGTTATATGCCCTCCCTCCATTACATTCCGCGGGCTGTTCCCCTGACCCCCCCCCCCCTCTTCCCCCGAGCCTACCGGTGAAGCCCCCTTTCGCGGGGGCGGGCACGCCGTTGGGTCAGTGCCGACGGACGAACGAGCAGATGAGAAATGCTGCTGCCTCATCCGCAACGGCAGCTGCTCCCCGACGCACGGCCGAACCAACCAAATCGGTTACGGCGGGGAGCCGGTCATCGGGTGTTGCATCTCGTCTGTGCCGGTCGTGTCATTGAGTGTCCCGCGTTATAGTTGGCGCACGCCCATGCGCCGGCGCTGCAGCTGTGTTGCATCCTAGAGCGAAGCCCTGCAGGCTCTACTCGTACTCTCTTGGATTGCGATTGGGAAGGCAATTGTCCTGAAACATGTGTAGGTAAGGTGCTGGAGTCGCGCTTCAGCCGTCGTGCCATCATCGAAAGAGTATGCCAGATGTCATGTGTGCAGTCCGAGTTGATGATCCGCCTGGTGCTGGAAACAACCGCGATAAAGGGCGGCTCGTGGCAGATTCAGTCCGTGCAATCCGGAGCCGGAGCCGGAAAATGTTACCCAAAGTACCGTCCGTATTTTCCGCCTTGCCGGCTCCCACGAGATTACCACCTGACGGAACCATGGAACGAAAGCTGAACAAGAGTACCGGAACACAGTGGCTTGCAATCTGTCACATGACTAAATTACTGTATCAAGTAGTAAGGTCTAATAAGGTACCTTACGCTATACGTAGTTGTGTACATTCATGTACATCCCATTTCCCAAGTACTCGTTGTCGCCGCCAAAATGCCTTGTATCTACCAGATAGCCCAACCCCAGGACAACAGATTCGTATACGTTGCGACCCCATGGAAAGTTACCGCCACCCTGCCACCCATATTCCCCGAAACTCCCCTTCCCCAAGAGCCGTTTTGAAGGCCGACATATAATGTGACATGCAACGAGAGTACAGAATGTGATAGCTCCAGCCTATCGACACTAGAAGGAAACCCCGTAAATCATACCAAACGCCGATCCATGAGGGTATCGTCCTCGAGGCATCACCTACCCTGCCGCCTGTGGGAAGATGCCTCTCCGCCTCTGCCGTGGAAAAAAAGAAGTCGCCCCCGAAAGCCGAGTGAAGATTGATTAAAAGGTGCTATGTCGCGTGAGTGGAAAAAAGAGATATGCCCAGCCGACTCTCATAATAGCCGGGAGCCAATGGTCGTGGAGCAATGCAACGATGGAAATCAGGATTAAAATGTCGTATGTCAAGTCTATCGGGGTTGTCGTGCAAGAAGGGCCGAAACGGTGCTGCAAAGCTGAACTTTATTCTTGTGTATCGTGGGCCGCAGCGTTCTTTTAAGGCGACTCGTGTGTCTCTGAACCGGTATCTGACGGTGTCTCGCCTCCTCTCTTGTGGACTTTCTTGTGCCGGCGAAGGTTCGATACCACCGAAAAACGGCGACCGCAGCCTTCTACCTCACAGCCGAACGCTGGAAAAGGATCGTGTTAGTCTGACGACTAGCCGGCCAGAATCAGGAGAACGACTTACGTTTCTCTCCGGTGTGACTGTACATGTGCGTCTGCAGCGAGCTGGGTCTTGTGAACCGTTTGTCACAGACCTTGCACTTGTGCTTCTTTTGCGTGCTTGATGATACCCTTGAGCTGAAGGAGCCCATCATCGACTGGGGAGCCGGTGGTTGGTTGGACATGAGTCCCTGGGGCCTCGGGAGTGTTCTGCCCGACAAGGATTCGATATCGGAACCCGTCGCCGAGTAGTCGCTTACTGACCCGTCGACAGAGCCTCCGTAGTAACCACTGAAGCCTGCCGAGGACATGCTCGACGCTGACGAGTGCGCCGACGGAAACCCATACGAGTCAGCGGAGCCCCGCTCCCTGCTGCGGACGTCGTATATGTTTCGAGGAGTATCCTGGCTCATGGAAAGCATCCCGTGGCTCGCCTCGAGCGCATCTTGGAAGCTCTTTCGGTCGTCGGGCTGCAAGCCCCTGTGATCATAGTCAGACAATCCGAGCCGTGGCGCGCCCACGCCTGGCCCGCCGTCGACGGGGGAGCGGAGCTCTGCGTAGCTGGAGGCCACTGACTGTTGAGAGTATCTCCTCGCGCTGTCCTCATGCGGAAGAGCTAACGAGCCCCTCAGCGGCGCCGGCGGGTAGCCGAGCTGCTCGAACGCCGACGCCGACGTCGGTGCGTACGTTGCGCTCACCGGAGAGGAGGCCGTGGTGTATGCAGATGAGTCGTAGGCTGTCGACGTAGCCGGTGGCTGAAGACGGTTCAGACTGTAGGGATCTGGCGGCATCGAGAGCAACTCGTGTTGCCTGTAGACACCAGAGATCGGGGCGCTGACGGCTGACGGCGCCGTGACGGAAAGAGAAGCATACGACGCCATCGAGGCACTGGTTCCAGCGGGGGCTGTGTGATGCCCATGTTGTTGTGAATGTTGCGAGTGCTGCTGCTGGCTTGGCGGTGGTTGCCTTGGGAGCGCGCTCAGGTTCAGGTGAGGCAGGCCGGCACTGTCCTGGTTGCCGGTGTAGAGGCTGTGCTGATGGTTTTCGGAATGGGGCCCTGGTGCCGTCGAAGACGACGATGCCCAGGGGTCCGTAAAGTGAGGCTGGCTCGAGAAAGAAGGCATGTGGTGGAAGCTCAAGGGACCGAAGCGACGCCGGTGGTGGTCATCAATGGTCATCGTCATGGTGAAGTCCCAAATAGTGGTGAGGTGTCGATATGCTGTCTCTCTTCCGGCCCAAGATGGAAGTGAGATGACCCAGAGTAGTGATGTTGATCAAAGTGTGGCAGCCGAGAATCGAGGCAGGACGGATCTGCGTCCTTATGTGTCTTTGAGAGGGTGCGACAGGAATTGAGACGGGACGGCATGCGCTAGGGCCCCATTTATTGGGTTCACACCAAGACAAAGCAGATGTCGTCTGAACCTTATTACCCTCCTGGGGCCCGGCGGGGATAAGTGGACAGCCAGGTGGACTGGTGGGGAAGTGGTTTCAAGCAGCCTCTGACGCCTGCCCGGCAGAACGATCGACGTTTGAAATCTCCCTCTGGAAGGGGGTGCCAGGGCGGAATTGCCAGATGGCGAGCTGTGGACTCGTCTGAATTGCGCGGAGCAGGGCTAACAGACCGGGTGGTATGGCGTGGATCCAGCGAGTGGCACACCTCAGAGAGGATCAGCGAGTCCCACGATGGGATGTGGGACTTGCTCGAAATCCGGTGATGCTGGAGGTCCGGGATGGTCAGACCAGGGCCGTGGGATTCTCTGTCCGGTACCTGGCGAGGCGTTACCCGAGATCAAACCGCGTTTGACTAGCCCAATCGGGAAGCGCCAGGCTTGGGATTCAGGCCGAAATGGGGCTTGTCGGGGACGATCCGGGGGAATTGACGGTCAAATTTGAGGCGTGTATAAGTGCGGGAACGATGCAGAGGCCGTGGGCATTTGGACTGAACGCGAAAGCTGGAAGTGCAGTGAGAACCTAATCATCGCATACAGGTGGTTTGCAGGAGTCTCCAGGTATCGGCTCCCGAGTGTTTTTCTGAGCGAGGGAGAGGAGTCGAGGTGAAAAGGAGGGCCGACGAGGAGGTTCCTCCAGCCAATGCTCCGGGAAAAGAACAATGAAGTCAGCGAAATCACTAGCCGGATAGCCAGCCAGAAAAGAGCCGGTGTGCGTGTGGATGCCTGCTGCACAAACGCAAGCCCACTGGCACCCAAGGACGGACGCCTTGAGAGAGCAAGACCCTGGCCACAAACTCAGAAAGGCAAAAGATGGGGTGTCCCCGCCACGACCGGGGTCTTCTGGCCGGTGACAGTTGCTACGACGCCGATGGCGGGGCCGGAAGATATTACACGTTTACTGCGCCGTAGACAGTAATGTCGACAAGGCGACTCGCCGTGTTGAAGCCCAACAATTGTATATACGTATCCTGTGTGATGCCGCGAGGTCTGCTGCCGGGATGATGGAGAGATGTTCGCGTACGTTAATATTATCATGTGGTGACCATGATGCTGTGCAGTGCTCCATAACGAACAGGATATGGGGAGTGGCAAAAAGAGCCCAACCATTCCATTCATGCAGGTGCCCTGCGAACGATGTCAGGCACTCCATACAGAAGATACGTACCAATTCAGACTGAGCAAGGCACGCAGTGTCTCGATGATCGACATCCTGCTCGGGTACGGCAGAGCAATGATGCAGGGTCTATCTTTATTTTCCGTCCGTCGGTACATGCACGGCTTGTTGTCCGGGTTGTAATCTTTTCAGCCGATATCGACAGCTACCTTAGGGATCAAGCCGACGAGCGCTTGCTCAGCGTCCTGCGGGCAACCCCTTCTTGTCGGCATCTTGTGTGACGGAGGCGGCAGAGAGCGCTGAAAATTAGTTTTCGCGTGTACCATGGTTTTGCTTTGTTGCGTAGGTACGTCGGTCCGGCCGGGTAAGCAAGGAGAACAGAACCGGGGGACGGGCGGTGGTTGTTGCTATCTTGTTGCGCTCTTGCTGTGCCATGTCGTTTTTCCTGCAAGCCCCAAGGCAAGCACGGCAGAGCGGCGGGGATCGAATTGTGTCGGAATTGCATGCTGACGCTTGCAAGGTAGCCAGATTCGGCAGGAGCCAAGATCAAGACTGGCAAATCATTCTTCAGTGCACAAACCTGTTAGGGCAACAGTTTCTAACCCAAGAAGGGAAAGGCGACGTACCGTTCAGTTCTTCGACATTTGAGAATCTCAAAAGTTGAACGAAATGAGTTGGTCATAGGTGTCTTTTGGAGACCAGGAATTTTTTTTAGGAATGGTCTGACTTACAACTACAACACTTAGGAGGACTGGAAAATGAGAGGGAACTTACCGCCTAATTTTGAGGTGCCTTCCTACCTTGTGGGGAAGTTGGATTGCAGTTCAGGTACATGTATACAGCTCTGCTGTCAAGTTTTCCGAGCACCGAACTTGATTTCGGATACATACCGGCATCACACCGGCATATGACGCAAATGTCAGTGTGCAGCAACAGAACGTCACCATCCAGCTCAGTTAGTATATGGCTAATGAGCTTATCCCAGATTTTCCTCACATCTTGGTTTCACCACTTGTATCTTACCATATATCGAGAAGGTCATTCAAGTGGAACCCTAGGCGCGGTAACTGTACGGGAGCTCTGTATCCGTTGTCAGACGCGGAACGGGGTATCTCACGCATCCCTCGCTGCGGCCAGATCTGGCTGCGGCCAAATTCGGTCGCGGGTCGCCGTCACCGCCGCTCCCAAGTCAAGGAGAACAAAAGCCGGCGGTAATAGGGGGAAAGACCCAGATTGCTCAGTGTTCTCATCCTCGACGCCAACCTACAATGTCAGCGACGTGCGCCACGTGTATGCCTCTGTGGAGAGCCAAAAATGATTTCTCCCAGGTGTCCCTATCTTGCGGACGGAAGGTGAGAAGTATGCTGCTCCTCGAGTCAGCGCGAGGAGCGAGGCCACTCCGGCTAATTTGAATGTTTTCTACTCTGTACAGATACTGCTATGGTTGTTACTAAGTCCTCTCCCTCGACTGTCAGGTCGACAACAAGAAAGGACATTGACGGCATTGGCCAGCTGGTCGATCTCGATATGATCTTGCTCCAGGGGTCGAGAGCCCTGCCCGGCTTCGCAGCAGACATCGCATTGCGCGACCGCTGACCAAACAAGGAGCAGGTGAAATGCAGCAAGAAAACGCTTTTTGAACAAACCCACTTTCGATACCACCAAGCAAGGGTACGGCAGCCTGTCCCGCAGCGTCCCCTGCCCCGACAACGGCATACACTGACCAATGACAGCAAAATGTGCGGGGCATTCAAAAGATGGAGTCAACGATCTTGAAAGTCACTTACCAACATGGTTGACGACCTAGGTATGACGGCTGTGGCCAGAGCTCGCTGTCCTCGGTGAGGACGAAGTCGATATTGCACAATCTACGGGTGAATTGCCGAATTCCTGTCGAGTGAGAGGATGTGTACAATATAAGTTCAGGCGTAGCATTCCGGAAGCGACGGCATCTGTTGTTGATGACAGGAAATGAAAAGCAACACTGGACAAGAAAGTGGTACGTTCCGTTCGTCCTGCGAGTCGGTCATCAATTATGGAAGCTAAACCACAACGGGAAGCACAAAACAAGGCAAGCTGACAAGGGGACCCCGGTAGGTCGGCGATGTTAGTGAATAAAGCCCGACATTGGCTCTTGATCCCGGTGTTGCAGGTTGGGGCAAAGAAGCACCCTTGAAGAGAAAGTTGAGCCACCGCTTCCCACCAGCGGTCGAGCAATCCAGTGACACAGAGCAGCAGCGTGCAATTTCAACCATCTCCACCAGATTTCGAGCCCAAACCGAATTCCGCAGGTGGACAGACTTGTCTCGGAACTTGCCTTGAGGCAGACGATGTGGAAATCGAATTCATATCCAGCAACGTCGACAACATGACTCGGGAACCCAAAGGAAGCTTCGCCGAGAGCAGCTTGATGGCTACACGTCCACCTTCCCCATCAGTCGTTGGGTTTGGCTTCGTCACAAGACGAGCGATTGACAGGCACACCCGGCGCGGATCAGGAACGGGTTCCATCGTTGAATCCGAACTTTATCCAGACAACAGCCGGCTCACTGGTGATCCGGAGCTCATCCCTCACGTGCCGCGGCTCGGCCTTCCGAAGCTCGGAGTCGGGGGTGAGATTGACGAGATCTGGGAAACCGGCAGAGGAAAATAGGCTCATCTCAACAAGCCGGGTCAGTGAAATTGCCAGGACCATGCGTGGGGCTGAAGCTCAGTATCCCACTGCTGGAAAACCGCACGGGCCAAGATCGACGAGCATGGGTGTGTTACAGAAACCACAGGGGCCCAAAAAGGGGAGGCCATTCATCACTTGTTGGATGAACGTCCTGCGAATTCGAAATACGGATACAGCCACTGACAACGGTCAAGCCCAGCCAGCTAAATAACTTGTGCGGCTGTGCCCGTTAAATTTGAGCGAAGAAGAGCCGTGTGGCTTGCCTCCGCGGAATGCAATCACTGCATCACGAGCTCTGGCTTCATCTGGGAGGAAACCGTGCTCAATGGCATCGAGGACGGATCAATGGAACCGTGAAGGGCGATGGAGGCACGGCGATGTTGCCATCACACCTCAGGTATTCCACCCATGTCCACTCAACATAGTGTGTAGGGGTTGAACGCCGACAAGAGTCGAACACCTGACAAGATGGCCAAGTGTTTCCGTGATACCGCCAGCAGGAATGATAGTTTAAGCTCCAGCAGACTGATGGTGAGCTGCCAGCGCATCGACCGAGCAGCTCGAGAGGGACCATCCTGTGGCATCTACCGGAGGATTTGCAAGGCTCCGGTGATGGCGCAAGAGGACCCGCAACCGTTGAGCAGGTGCCGAGAGATTTCCCCCCTTGTATGCAGGCCAACTTCTCCCTGATACGAGAGCCTCATGACAGCTTGTTGCGCCCGGCTTATTGCCTGGGTGGGTTTGCACTGCACAGAAGCAAGCAGACCACCGCAAATTTTCTCTTGTTGGAACTGGTTGCCTGTAAGCAAACCCGCCAGCTTGGTGGATTGCAAATTCAAAAATGTGGACCGGCAAGGTGGAGAGTCACCCAGCCACGGCTTTGGGAAATAAGCTCGTACTGTAAACTCGCGGTAGTTATCCGGACGCTAGCTCAGGTCTGGGGCAGAGGAGGATCACGGGATGGCGCCGGCTCCGCGAACCCCAGGGAGATCACAATCCTTGGCCCTGCCCAGCGGGACCAAGGAGTGTCGACGCCATCAAAAACGCCATGCTGCACCCAGCCGCGTCGAATTCGGGCCTTCAAATCGGCCACATCGAAGAACGGCATCTGGTCACAGAAGGCACCCAATGGGACCCAACGTGGCCGTCGCCTTTGAAGGAAGTTGCAGGACGGGCGAGCCAGTGGACGGTGTACCGTAACTTGGCTCTTCCTCAACGTTGAGTTATCGGCGAACAAACGGCGCGATGTGACTTCGGGCTTCGGCCCACTCTGAGCGTCGCCGTCCACAGGGCCAGGTAGCCAAGACGAGAAAGAACTGGGACCCTTTCCCTTTCTTCGTGCCAGCTGCCAAGCTCGATCTCTGGCTGGCAGAAGTAATTGACAGCCTGGCAGCCTAGTGATGGCTTGGATTGCCAAGCCCGCTTCCCTCGATTCTGAGAGGATGCCCTTGCCTCTTTCGCACCGCCAAGACTCGGCACTCGACACAACCCCGGAAGAGTGCCCTCGCATCAAGATCGACGCGCCGCGCATCTGTCAAGATCTGTCGTGCAGCAAGATGGTCGACCTGCCCCTGCCGCACCGCATCTCTATCCGAGCCTCCACATCCTCGCTTCAGCAGTCACAATATCACCAACTGCAGTAATCATCATTTTCACACCTCACTTTTGCTCTAAATGCTGCTGGTTACTGGTGATTTGCTCGCCTCCCTTATGGCCCTATTGTGATATCTCCACTGCGAGGGACTAGCTGCGCCAAACCGCCAGGGATCTTATGAGTTGATTTGAAGCAAAAGTCAGCGGAGGAGATGTTACCAATTTACACTCGCCACAAACGGTGCCTGGCTGCTGACTAAGGTACGAAGACTGGCCCAATTGGCAAGCAAGCTGGGCCAAGTCTAGGGAGAGACGGACATTCTGTTCCCAACTTTCTTATCGAGCACTATCCCAAGCTTGTTAGTAATGATGGGGGCTTCTGGTCTTTCCGCTCCTGGCCCCTTTTTGATACAGTCCTGCCAAGCATCAAAGCTCATACTTGCCAACGAAGTCCAGGCTGCCAGTCTTCCTAGCATGCCGGGGCAGTGGAAAGCAGAACGCAACCAGTGGAACGACCAGCTCTGGCCACCCCTTTCGTCACCAGGTTTGGCTGGTGCCAATACCGGTAGTTGCGCTCTATGGACCCTCTCGCGCCCAATACTTGTCCTCGGTCGTCGGTTTCGCAAAGCTGTACCGTGGTACGGATACCCGTCGTGGAACCGGTAGTCTGGTGATCATCTCGACCCGCGTGTTTCATGCTTTGTGGGGGTGGGCCTTCTGCCATGATTTGCAGCGCGATGTTACTCTCCTTTTCTTGCTTCTCCACTCACAAATCATCACCGACACAGGAGAGAACCCCCCAATTTGGCCAATCCGATGGCTGCCCTGGACGCTCTCAGCCCTCTTATTACGCCGCAAAAGGTTGCTTTTCGTCGACAACCTCACTTCCCGTTCCGTCATGGCAATGAGCGTGCGCCGGCCGCTTGGCGACGGGCAAATCACCGAACTGCCAGAGCCGCACCATAACTCCCGAGGCCCCTCTGCCTCAGCATCACGGAAGGTCCCGTGTGCGCATCTAGACCACAATCCCAATTTTGCCAACCTTGACTAGATGATGCAGTACGCCCATGAGCGATTGTAACTGTACAATACACAGACAATAACTCAGCTACGGCCAGCATACCTATGCGGATTTATGCAGTTGAGGACACGAGTCGCGAGAAATGAGGAGTATCCATGACACTACAGCCCTGGCTCGACAAATTCTGCTGACATGTGCACATTTCGGTCAGTGATCGACGCCGCGCTACGCAGGGAAATGGCCGGTCCGCCGGAGCATCCCGAACCCCGCGGAAGTTTGTTGTTTAGTTATGGTGAACCGGGAGGGACCCGCTTGGGCTGCGGGCATCCCACATTCATCATCATCAACATCCCTTCGTCCACTTGCGACGGTACCAAGCAATGCCGAGCCCCTCCCTCTGCCCTGCGAGATTCCCCGAGACATCCTCATGAGCCACTTGCGGTCGTGGCCCACCGGTCACGTTGTCTCGTTCCCAATCCATCCGGCTTGCCTTGCCCTGTCTGTGCCTGACCTGGCCTGCCGAAGAATGGGGCCCCTGCCAACAAATCAACAAAGCAGGCATGAATCGTCCCTCCAACCCACCACAAGGCGAGGCTGCTTGCCTCCTGCCCGGCTCGGACGAGAAAGGAAGGTCCTTAAGTGCCCTCACCACCCCCCGACCAACCATGGTGCCCTTCACGTCCTCCATCACGCTGCTGGTCGACTTTTGTTCGCTCGGGCCGGGGGACTAGTGGTGAGTGGACTATGGCCAGGAGGACAATCGTCCATTCCGTTCACCGGGATGAGCGGATGCAGCAGTGCGAGTGAGGAGGACGTGCTGTTGAAGAACAGCACCAACGTACCGTTCCTACCACCGTACGATTGTGAGACACGGCAATGGCCTAGGCCCCCCGTGTGGTTTACAACCTGCCTTCTCCTGCCTAGTGCTGCCCGCCAAGCAAAGCAGCCAAAGTTACCGTGCTCAGCTATGTGCCGGGCCCTGCTGTAACCACGCCGTCTCCTCCCATCTTCTCGCAAGATGGGCCCCTACCCAAGCCTGCTACTGCGGGTATCTCAACTCGCTCACTCGCTCACTTACTCTCCCACATTCAGACTCTGCAGATAAACCGACCCTAATGCCATCACCGTGGCACCGTCACACGCACCGACTAGGGTAGCCAGGCGGGTTTGTCGCCCTCCCACCCCCCAGCTTGCAGAGGTACATGCCCGGATGCATGGCCGCATCGTCGCAAGCTTCGACGGGATTGGGGGGATGGAGTGGGTGGTGACAGCGAGGATACGTGGAGGGTAGCCTGTGGAGCCTGGGCGCAGGCTGTGCGGGGAGGAGAAAGAACAGCACGTTTTTGGAGTGACTGTGTCTCTGGTGGTGGGCTCTGGGAGCAGCAGGATGGATGGAGGTGGTTGAACGAAAGTAAGCAGCAGCATGCCCGCGCTTACTCCGCCCGACCCAGGTTCCAAGTCTCCCACTCCCGTCGCCAGCGTTGCGGGTCGGATTGGTGATGATGATGGTGGTCTCTTCCCACCGGCACCAAAACTCGCTGCACTGCACGGCGATCATGCTGCATGGGGATCTTCAACATACGCCATCTTGCAGTAGTTACGAGCAAAGCAAGGTTATCCCCTTTTTTTTTGGGGGGGAGGGGGGGGCTAGCCCTCCGGCCCCTCCCCATCCAGTCAAAACGGGCGTGCTCTGAGATGAATGGATATCATGGTAGCTACCTTACGTATATCTGGGTCCTTTCCCAGCCTCGAGCCCGACCCAGTCAAGGCCAGTATGTCTTACCCCATCGGACGGGTTCTTCCAGTCTGCAGACGAGAATGGAATTGGATTCACCTGCCGTGCGACGGCCAACCACTGGAACTCTCGCCTGCAGCCCGTCAAGAATCACCCTCGCCGATGACGGCCCGGGAAGGAGCAGGACCCCATCATGTTGCAGGCCCGCAATCGGACAGACCACTGGAATCAGAAGGACCTCCTCCCGTATAAGTTGCTTGTTTGCCACGCCGATGTCTGCTGCCAAGCAACTTTGGCCTAGCCGTGTAGTTCCTCCTAGTCACATACCATAGCATACGCACTTCGAACTGGCTGTGGATGATGATGGCATGGGGCTGCGCGTACGGGAACTGCTAGATTGTCGGAAGAGGCAGGTCGGCCAGACGAACGCCAATGAGGTGTGGCCATGTATGGTCGGATATTTAAGCAAGGGTTGTGATGTGTATGATGTACTCCCTTTCCGGTTTCACACCCAACCCAGCTGAAGACCATGCCTCTTCAATTTTTGTTCCTACCATGTGGGTTTGCCCTCATTCCATAGCATCATGGTCGGTGGACCATGACCGCGTCCCAACCAACTTGATAGGGACAGTTCTCCCGATCTCGGTCGGGCGCCGTCTACGTACCCCTGTGATGTGTTCTCACCCGGCTTTTGAGATGCCTGGTTGCCAGCCTGAGGTATGAAAGCATAGCCCGCGAATTGGCCGGTTGCCATGATTCCTGCTATTTGCCTATACCGGATTGGACGTGGGGTTTCTCTCTCTTACTACTGGTTAACGAAGAAGAGGGCATGGAGGGCGTGATGGTAGGCGTGGTAGTAGGTAGGGAGCGTTGCGGTTCTTCCCGGTTTCGCTTCTGGCTTTGCTGACATGGACCGGCGTGTCTTCTCCGCGCGTTTGGTTGCCTTCGGCTAACGGAGGAGACTGTGCGGGACGCAATAAGCCCCAATGGAAAGTTGAATACTAGTTGTTGGTTGTCCTTGGAAAGCTGGGGAACGCTCGGGTACGCGGTATGGTCCGCATGGGCACAAGAGGGCTTGCGTATGCAATATCATAGGTCCCGACTCGGCATATACGCACTATGGTACCTATGTAAATTAGAGAGCAAGGCGGCCAGAGTACTTGTTATGTTTTCTTTCCAGATAACTGGCTTGGTCAACCAGCAGGGGTTTTACCTCGGCAGGGACTCGAACCCCTCCGGGTGTAGGTCTCCTAAGGTAGATGGATTGCTCCGTTCAGGGTGCCTTCAGCCTGCTCTGTAAGTCCATTCCATTCCCAATACTCCAGTCGCCGCTGGAAATACCAGACGCTGTTCGGCATGCCCAATAACTAAGTAGATAGCGGGCATCTTCCCTTCACACTCGTGCCCCTGTGCGCAACGAACCCCGTCGCGACTCTAGTCACGCAACTCCACAGATGAGGAGAGCCGTCAGATGGGAATCGAACGCCCTAGAAGAGACGTATCATACCCCTTCAATGCAAAAGGTGCAATGCAAAAGGTGCTGTAAGTCTAGTTGTGAGACGACGGCAGTGTTCCAGTTGGTCGATGACTCTGGTCAAGACGATCAACCCCTATGTTTCAGGGGTAAGTAAACAAACAATCGAGTTCACAATGGACTCACATTCAAGACAAACTGTAGAAGGCACAGGGTAAGCGTTTCTCATGGGTCTGCCTCTACAAGCATTGATCACCGTGAACTGCCTACACAGTTTTCACCACTTTAGCTCCGTAATGCTAGGAGACCATGCTGACGATCTCAGCATGCAGATCCTCCACGTTCGCAAGAAGTATAACACACTCTCTCGGTCCCGTTTGCTTTAATCTATTACTTGATGGGTTGCAAACATGCCGAGAGCTCACCAGCTGGCCGGAAATCATGCCATACTGCTTCATCCTCGATGCCATATCCCGGCCATTTCCACAGATCGCCAGGTCGCAGGGTTCCTCTCGGATGAGGGCCAGCTCAAACAGTAATCTCAACTGGCACTGCAACACCACAAGCAACATAACTCACATTAAGCAAACGGCCATACTCACTGACATAACAGCACAGAACCAGTCGAGCGCCTCCAATCCAAAGGATTGCCATATACATCTTCCTATCTGCCAAGGCGGGATTCTGACAAATCTGGCCACTCACTCAGCAAGCCTTCAACAAGACACATAAACCAGGCCATCCAACACGGAACAGAAGTAGAACGAGAGCAAGGTGCAGAGACACTGATGTGTCTGGACCAGTACAGACACCCACAACACAGCATTGAGTAAAAAATACGTTACTATCTAGACATTACAAACTGGCAAGAATAGTGTCGTAAAGGTATTCCCTTCCGCTCAGCTCAAACCTCGTGGACATCCATGAGCGAGCGAGCAAAAGAACAGAGATAGGGCCAGGACGGGACGGACGGGACGGACAGGACAGATGCAGATGTAGCGTCATTACAGACACAGACATCAGCGTTCCATCACACCCACAAGCCAGCCTGTCCCATCCTATTCAATCAGCCCATCCACTCAACCATCCCTCTCACATCTCGTACAGAGAACGCCACCCTTCCGCAACACATCCTCCGCCAGTCCCGTACCACACACGTCCCCGGTAGGCAGTTAGTAATGTCAAAGCGGGCAGACTACAGGTGAGCCTTCTAACAAACCAGCTCGGCCAGACGTCGATGACATGAAGACATGCTCCCCACCAAAAAGAACAAAACGCTGGGGTCATGCCAAACGCCAGACAAACGAAAGAGAAAAGTAAAGCATGGGCCATCACATCCGATGAGCCATGCAACAGCAGCAAGAAAATAAGTGCAAAGATGAAAAAAACCAGAAGCCCAGAAATCGTGGTATAAAGCACCCTGAAAGCAAAAGCAAAGAGAAACCGCTTTACACTTTCAACCTCTGCCAACACCGAACCCGACTCCCAATTGAACGCCACCCAAACCAAGGCCGAACCGAACCGAACCCCGTCCCATGCAGCCACCCTCTAGTAGAATCAGCGCAATGATGAAACCGAGATCCTTTCCTCCACACGTCAACCAAACCTGCCCTAGGTGGGTAGGTCATAAGTTTAAACCTGAGGCACCCCCCTCCGTCCCAGCCCGCCAAGCAACTCCTCAGGCGGAATCCTCGCCATGCCGCTCCCGCGATCAATCATGCTCGTCGGTGCCGGCACGTACCCCTCCTGCCTCTTGCGGATACGGTCCAACACGATGCCCGCCGCCACAATCAAGAGTATCAGGCCCAGGGCGATGGCCAGACCGATGAGCACGACAAACACGAGCGGCATGTGGCCGCCGCCTGACTTGGCAAAGTAATCGCTCCTCTCGGAAAACACGCGCGATATGCTGCCCGGCTTGTCGGGCGACTCCGATGTGGTGAGAGCGAACGGCGTGAAGGTTGTCCCGTCAAAGAGGACTGCTGATGCCGAGCCAAATTCGGGCAGGACGATTGAGCCTGTGAGAAGGAGTGCTTCGTCTTCGTTGACGAGGGCTGATGAGGCGTGGGAGGCAGTGAGGGAGAAGATTTGCAGGCCGCGGATGTCGGTTCCCGGCTGCAGGGCGGATTGGCCGGCCTGTTGCCAGGTGGAGCCGTCTGATTTCATCAGGTAGGCGGTGCCGTTTCGGGAGGAGGTGCCCGCGGCCCAGATCTGGCCGCCATCACTGGCGCCGGCGGCGAGGACGGTTACTGGGCCCGGGAGCTGGTCGGCGCCGGGGTAGATGTTCCAGCTTTGGGCAGTCGCATCATACCGGGCGAGGAAGGTGGGGGCGGTGTTGTTTATGGTGAGGTTGCCGCCGGCGAGCAGGAGGTTGTCGGTAGCCCACAGGAGGGAGCTGACGTTGCCACGGAGGTTCCGTCCGGGTTGGTTCCATTGCGAAGCCGTCGTGCTGAAGAAGCATACGCCGGAGCAGTCCAGGGAACCTGCAGCGCTAAAGGACCCTCCGACGTAGACGTCTTTGGTGCTGGAACGTGCCGCAATGGAAGAGACGGTGCCGTTGCCGCCTGATAGGGCAGGAGGTTGTGTGTTGAATGACTTGCTTGCAAGGTTGTAGGTGATAAGGCCGTTGACGCTGGCGCCGTTCGCGGTCCCCGTAACTTTCCCTCCCGCAAAAAGTATGTCGCCTTCGACAGCCATGGCCAGAAAGGTCGAGTTGGACGAAATCTGGTCGCTGAGGCCGGTAACCCGATCGTTGTCGGAGCCATCAAGGATAAGAAGGTTGTGGATCGTAGAGCCGTCGGTGGCTTTGGCGGTAAAGTGTCCACCTAGGATCGTCAAGTTTCGGCCGTTGTTGGTGTCAAAGACGCCGGTCGCCACACCGTTGACACCGCCGTGGAAAGAAGTACCGTCGCGCTTGGTCAGATTGCTCGGGGACGCGGAGTCTGTCGAAGGCTCAATGTCCACTGGAAGCCGGCCCAAGCTTACGCCGCCCAGGATCGCGGCGTGATTAGCTCGCAGAGCGGAGGACGAAAGCGAGCCGGCATAGAGCGAGTGGCCCCCAGTGAAATTCAAGATGGAGGCGGCCAGCACGCCGTCAACCGACTCGACTGGCAGGTCCAGATTCTTCAGCCAGTTTCCTTGAGACGGCACCCAGACACCAAAGCCATCCACTTCGACGGCTGGATTACCGCCAAATGGCAGCAGCTGGTCGAAATCCCCACTGATGCTGACCACGACCTCGGGAGTCGAGCTGGTGATGTTCATAGTCACGCCAACTACGCGCACAACCCTGCCGTCGACACCAGCACCAAGCGGGCTCCAGGTGTTCTTGGAAGTGTCGAACATGGCAACATTGTTGAGGCGCTGGGCCGAGTTGTCCGATGTGCTGGTGAAGGTGCCACCCACATATAGGGAGGTGCCGTTGAGGAACATGGACTTGACCTCGCCGTTGAGCCCGCCGTCGAGGCGATGGGCGTTGGCGTCGCCGCCTTTCACGGCAACAATGTTGCGCAAGCTGTCGGAGGTGGTGAAGTTTCCTGCAACGAACGTAACATCACCTAATGTGGCCAGGGCACTGACAACGGATCCAGTGGAAAAGTTGGCACCCAGACGGTTGAAGGCGGACTGCATGAACTCGCTGGCGTTCACAGCGGCCCCAGGAGTATACTCGTAGAGCCCGTTCAAGCCACCTGTGCTGTTGATCAAAGTGAAGCCAATGCGTTGCGCGACGATTGTCATCTGAGTCAGGGACTGGCCGGCCAATGGGGTCATTGTTACTCGAGGGCGGAAGCTGCTCGAGCTTGCGTCGACGAGGCCAAAGTAGATCTGGTCGTATTTGTCGAAGTTGTTGGTTTGGTAAAGGTCGACATCGATCGGCTGGCTCTTGGTGGGATCGGCTGTCATTTGCCCTGTGAGCTTGATCTGGCCTCGCAGAGTGCAAGTGTTGTCTTGGATGCAGCCAGGCGTGTAAAGATTGACTGAATAATGCCCGGATTCCCGGATGTCTGGGGTGAAGACGACCGAGGCGGACGTGTTCGTGATGGGGGCCATAAGCTGGGCACTCAGGTATTCGCCCGTGCTTGAGTAGGAGGGCGTGACAACCCATGGGCCAGTTGTGGTCGCTGCGGAAGGGAATCCAAGACCAGCGCAAGATGGCTCGTTGAAGTCGTTGACGGCATACGAGAAGATGTCGTCGCCATACAGCTCGATGCCATTCAGCCCCCCGCCACTGCCGTACCAGGCCGAGATGTCAATGCGAAATTCGTTCATGCCAATCTCGTTGACAAAATGGAAATCCTGGAACTTGACAGACTTGTCGTCGCTCAGCGGGCACTCGCTCGTGCAGCTTGCATTCTGGTTCGTCGCGGGATCGATGTAGGTGAAGTTCATGATGCCATTGATCGGCAAGGCTGTGAATCGCCACGTCTTTGTACCCCTCCCATCCTGATGTGTGTTGTATAGACGCAGCTTGGTCGGCCGGAACCCATGCTTGAATGTTGCCTGCCAGAAGCCCGCGACGTTGTCCGAGAGGAGCCACGTGTTGCCCGCCCCATCACCTCCGCTCGTCTTGCAGATGATGTTCCTAGGATCGCTGAAGCCTAGAGTAGTACTCGAGAAACCGGCGGAAATACTCGCAGTCGAGAGATTGATAACCTGGCCGTCGGGGGTGCTTGGAGTGCTTGCATTGCCGAGCCCAGTGAATTTGCCTCCAAAAATGATGTTTCCACTGGAGGCTTTGGTTATGGACATTACTGGCCCATTGAAACCAGCAAACGGCAGGTTGACCCAGCTCCGGCCACTCTCCCAGGCCAGGGCATTGGTGGAGTTAGCACCTACGAAGCTTCCTCCCAGATAGACCGTGTTCCGGTCCTGGTCGCAGAGCAGGGCATTCACCGAGCCCGATAAGCCTGGGAGCGGCGTGACGGCGGCAGTCGTCGGGTTGAAGAGCGCAATTGCGTTCGACTGCATGGCTGGCGCACCGTGGTCGGGCCCTCGTATGCTCGTAAAGTTGCCGCCTAGCACGACTACCGTTCCATTGTCGGTGTCCAAAGCGCACATGGTGCGAATGGTCGCATCGGTATTGACGATGGGCGCGAAGAGGCCATTTGGCATGCGGGCGAGGAGCTTCTCGCTGCCATTGCTGCGAAACGAATGCTCGTTCTGTTCCTCGAACTGGTACAAGGATATGCCTGAGAAGTCACCTGCTAGGGCTACCCGTCCAAGCTGGGAAAGGTCGAGATTCGGAGAGGGAGCGGGAGTGAAGGTGACGGCGCTCGCTGGCGATGCTGCAAAAGCGATCACCGACGTGGCGAGCGAGTTCAAGGAGAAAAAGTCGCTGCGAGCGACATGGCGCCGCTTGGAGCGTAACCGCATCGCTTTGCCGGTCGAGATGTGGGATTGTATCGATTGCCGAGCCTGTGACCGACGAGCAATCGAGTTGCTCTGTTAGATGCGGTTGGATCCAGATGTTAGCACCGGGATTCCATAGCAGCTCCGAGGCTCTCTTTGATAGCGACGTTCTGGCGTGGCTGGGAATTCCGTGGTAAAGTTTTAATGAAGGTTGATGTCGCACAGAATGGTTCGGCCGAAACACGAAGGCGCTTGAACGGTCGAGATGAACTAAATGGAACGAGTGTGGTGAAGAACGAGATTTGGTGGCATGTGATCGGTGCAGCGAAGAAAACGAATGTCGAATCAAGTTGTTTTGGAGCTGAAGCTTGTGCTCGAGGATCGCGAGTTTGTGAGTTGGGCCTCCGTCAGCCTGTTTTCTCGGCCAGGAATGGCACCTGCTCGCAACCCTTCTAATGGTCGTGACGGAGATTGAGCGGGGCGACACGGTCCTGCGAATTGGCGCTCGCTGGTCGCTTAGTGGTCAGCCCAATTTGGCTTGACCAGAACGGGTTAGGCTGGGTTCCAAGAAGATGGGACGAACCGAGCGAAGTGGAATCAACCGTTTGCAGCTTTGCCCCTTGTGAGACACGGCCAACGTCAAGTTCAGATGTCCTAAGTAGTTATCACCAATGTCAGCAAAGCACGATGCTCTGAGTGCACAGACATTGCTGGCTTGGTCGACTTATGAACACTCCGAAGACAACATCAAAGCGGCACTGACATTGTACTTGGACGGTGGTTCCTAGTTCATCACTTGCGAAAACATGGGATCAGATAACCGTGGAAGATTGTGCACGAACCTCGTGTTCACAGCAAATGCTTTGACCGATGATGGTGGAGAAGCCGAAGCGTTGGCCTCCAGATCCAGATCCACCTAGCCCCTCTTGACTTTGAGTCTCCCAGATGCCGCTCGCCGAGTTGTACAATCTGCTGCAATAGAGTCGTGCAACGCGGAGAGTGGATGTGTGCTGCCGTGGTCCAAAGAATTTAAATAGATTGAAACGAAGATTACTGTGAGTTGTTGAATGGATGTCCCACGGAAATGGGTACCGACAGGTAACACATATGGTTGGGCTATCCGTTGTCGGATTGGGAATCCTGGTTTATTGGAGGTGTGTTGTCAGATCATGTCGTGATGGTCTGGGGAGGAGGATCAGGGGCTTATACCGTTTCGCTGTCGACTGGATTGGACAAGATAGGCGACACTACAAACGCACAAGAAAATAATAAGAACGTCTGGGACGGGAGCCTGTGCTTCAGAATTCCGAATCCCACTGGGGGCTCTCAGTCTTCCCGTCAGGTAAGGTAAAGTTAGTAAAAAAGGAGTGTATCAGGGTTGGGTAAGTGGGAGAAAGGAGTGTCCTTGGTCCTCGTCTCTGCAGTCCCTTCGAGTGCAAAAAAAGAACAAAAACAAGCGGGAGGAGAACTGGCGTTCTTCTGGCCCAACCGTCTGTTAGGTTCAGGGGTTGCTCACAATGCAGGTCCGGGAGAGATGCCATTGGACTATGCATCTCGGCGGGGAAATTCCAGCCCCTTGCATCGGCCGACGATGTGATGCCTCCACCATCGCAACTTATCTTACCCGTGGGAGCAGTCCTGGCGGTTGGACTACTTCCAACACCATTTTGTTCAATACCAAGTTAACTTTGCGGTGCCAGATCATGTGTTTCTGGATAAATGCGGTTGGAAACGCCCGTCCGCCGAGCGACGGGAATGAAGCATGTCAACCTTCTGAAGGGCTCGATATGTGTCCAGCGAGGTTGATCGGGTGTTCAAACAAACTGATGTCGAGCATATGACCACCATTTCGTCATAGGACGATGCCACGGGGACGGTAGGTCTCTCTTTTCTGCTAACCCCGGCGCTCCCGGATCTCCGAAGCCGATCACACGCCAACTGCTGTAAACCACAGCCCTAATACCCGGATTACGGACCTACCCTTTCCCATGTTATGCGAAACATGACAGTCCGTATCCAGCTATGACCACATCTGGGAGTTGAAACCATGGAAGTCCGTCTTATCCGAAGGAATAGCCCTATAGACGCACCTTGCGAGTAAGGCCGCACCAGCGGATTGAGCCCTGCGTGGTCAAGTACCGAGCTTTCTGGGTCCGCGGTCAATATGTCGTCAACCACGGAGCTTCCTGTCCAAGAATATCACCCTCCAAAAAGCCCCAGCATGACATATCCATGGGTATCATGACCACGCATCCATCCACAGATCCACAGATCCATCACACCTTCCCACCCGCTTTCTCCTCCAACATCTTCATCCGCTTCTTATACTCCATCGGAGTCTCCAGCCGGCCCTCCTCTCCCTTCCCCCCTCTCAACCCCCAAAGCCCCCTTCCCTTCCGCTTCGCAGCCTCCTGGGCAGCCTTATACCGCGCCTCCATCTTCTCCCCGCCGAATTCGGCGCCCGTCTTGCCCTCGTACGTAACCGCCAGGCCGCGCCGCAGCATCTCGAGCCCGACGTCTCTGCGCGGGAAGAAGAAGGGCGCGCGCCGCACGTACACGGTGGCCACGACGCGATCGTACTGGTCGCGCTTGTAGATGAAGGCGCGCACGCGGCGGCGCAGCACATAGCGCTCGAGGAAGGCGAGGGCCTCGGCCGCGAAGGGCTGAGCGGGGCGGCCGAAGTGGGCGCCTTCGGGCGCGTCGATGCCTGCGATGCGGATGGAGATCTGGGAGAGTGCAAGGAGCGTGGTCAGGGATTGCTTGTTCTGGTGTCGGGGGAGGGGAGGGGACTGAGTCTTACTGTCCGGCCCTTGAGCTCCTTCCTGTCCTTGGGTACGTGGCGCAGCCAGCCCCAGCCGGCTAGGCGGCCGCCCGGGGTGTGAAACATGTGGAAGCCATCGCCGTCTCCGACGCTGGTGACGGTGCCGAAAAGGCTTCGGCGGCGGAAGAAGCTCGGGGCGATGTGGCCCGGGGCGGGGAAACGGCGCAGGTAGGACTGGTAGAAGGTGTAGAGGCCAAGAGTAAGGCCAGCGGCAGCAGCTGGGGCGATCCAATTGTGGGGAACGGCCAAATGATCTCGGATGTCGGATTTTATTGAATCAAACCACGAGTCTTGGTTCGGCGCTGGTGTTGCCGATGGCGGTGAGGCCTTTGGTCTGTCGTTTGCCGGCATCTGCAGCCTTGTTATACCCGGGCCTTGTTTTGGCTTCTCTTCGTCATCTTGTCTGCTCGCCGACGAAGCAAACAAGTGACTCCATCGCATGATGGTTCAACTGCCGACTGAGCTGGATGGAGTGTCTGAGGTGATGGTTATCGGCACTTCTAGGCTCGGTTCTTTGAGTTGTGCACGGGCCTCCCCCACATGCTGCTGCGAAAGTCGCACCAAGTCGAACTTGAGGTTACCACGTCGACATGTGACCAATCATCTTACACCAAGCTAAACATTGCCCGAACCTGTCCAGCCCAGACATCACTCCAGGTTTCGCTGCAGCAGAGACCAGGTATGTCAGTGTTCTGAAACTACATCAAAAATATCGGCAGCTTGTTCAGCAACTGTTTTGATGCTCGATGTCCAAAGGTGTCATGGGTCTGCTTCAATGGTCCGAACCAGAACAATGGAAGAACTCCCGTCTCCTCGAACTGGCAAAGCCGATCCGGCATATATTCCACTAGAGACGTATTGTTAACTTCTGTCATTGTCATGGAAGATATTGAGCGGTGAGGGTTTGGGTGCTGACGGACGTAACCGCAGCATACCTTAGCTTCTCGAAGTCGCGAACTTCCATTCCAACTCTCACAAAAGAACCGCGCTTTCCAGTGCTGCCCTAGATGTTGTGGGTTTAGATAGGGCCAATCGCCCAACGCGAGAGGCGTGTCGATTTCAAAATCCCCGCTTGGGACAAGTGCCCTCCTCCTCGACGGAGGCCACCAGCACGACTCGTCAAACCGCCGCCCCTTGCCGATTCTCAACGCCAGCCGCTCCTGTGAAGGAAAATCCTGGGATCCTAGGAGTATTGTTAGCTATTCAGCTCCTCCGAGAGCTAACAATGAGCTTTTCTTATTCTTGTTATCTTCCTTGCAACGACGCATCACGCTTTACATTGGTTTAGAGTCAATTCTGCGACACCAATCTTCTTCCCCCAACAACGGTCATGAAAACTCGACTCTATTGCTATTAAAAGCCATCATGCCGGTGAGGTTGGTGCCCAAAGCGGCTGCCGTCATAGTTGAGTTTTGAAATGATGGAATTCTATGTCAATTGCTCCGATCCTTGGAGCCATGTTCGTTTCCGAGACACCGGTGTTTACACTGAAAACAACCTTAGGAACGCACTCAGAATATGGGGCTCTCTGGCGACGGCTTCAGGCTGTCGTGCGTACTGAGGTGGAGGCTGAAGCGCATCAACAGGTGGACATTTTGCCTCCTATGTTTTTTTTGATTTTCTCCGTCTTTCCTTTTCTTCCACTTCCTTCGCCCCCATCTTAACTTGCTTGTATATCCTTTTTTTTTTGCTCCTTAACTTTCTTACTTCCTTCATCATGTCCCGTTTCTCCCATTTTTGTCCAGCCATTTCCCACGCTAACAGCCAAGCCAGGGCTGGATTGTAACACCTTCTGTTTCTTTACACATTCTCAGCAGAGTACAACCGATGTACAGATATTCATTGAGATTGACAGCTAAGGATGGATAGCAAAGCTTGCCCAGAGGCACTAGCCTGTCTTTCAAAAAGCCATTTTATCCCTGAATCTTCCTCGCCGTCCCTTCGGCAACAATCCGGGGCAGCTTCAAGGGCCTGTGCTTGGAGTCAACTCTCACCTCTTCCATAATCTCATCGAAACCCCCGCATCCGTCTTCGAGCGACGTATCGCCAGTATTCTCACTTTCCGCGGCTGACGAACCAGACGATGCAGCAGCAGAACTCTTCTCGCCCGGGCTATCACACTCGGCCGAGTGTGCACTCTCCTCCTTCTCTCCATCTTTCTCCTCGTTTACGTGATCCACCCCCTGCCCCTTTTCATCTTTCGTCTGGCCTCCTACAACCACGCCCTTGATCAACTTGAGGTGCCCCTTGAGCACCTTGATCCGCTCCTTCACCACCCCGAAGCGGTACTCGGTTTTGGTCCGCGTCTGGGTGCACCCAGCACACTGCTGCTGCACACGGACCGTGTCGAACCCATGGGACCACCGCACGCCGCAGCCTGTGTCGGTTTCACCGCGGTCAAACGCCTTCTCCACCGAGCATGGCTGTGTGACGCCCAGCCAGGCGTAGTGACGGCAGCTGAAGACGAGGCGGCCGTGGAAGCACATTGTGGTGGACGACGTGATGGAGAACGCGGTGTTGACGGAGAGGATGAAGGTGTTGCGGCTTTGAGAGAGGGTGGTCGCTGTTGGTTTGGGTGAGTCAGTCAGTATACTTAAGGGGGTTTAGTATATGAGAGAGGATGGGGTTGTCCAGCGGGCGTGGATGAACCCAATGACATTGGGTTCAAAGGCATTGGCCTTGTAGATGCGGGAACAGAATGAAGGATTAGTAGCACTAGCAGGCTCTCTTTGTCGACATAATCAGCTTTGGCCTTGTATGGAGCGGTTGTCTTCTTTGTCCGCCTCAGAAACTCAGGGATCACCAATGTTGCTCATGACACGAATGGGCGTATCAGGCAAAACAGAGAAAATAGAGAGATGCGAATGAAAGGCACTTGAAGGAACACGTTGCCAAGCTAAGTCTACGAAGGTGGTGGAGATGCTATGTCGCTGGGAGCACTGAACTCTAGGATTTGCCAGTTCAGTCAATCCACATCTTGTCCATCGTACCACTCTGGAGAACTTCCATGAAGTCTCTCGCCCAAACCAGCTTGCCTTCCCCTTTTGTTTCCCCGATATGCGACACTTCAAACCCTATTCTCTTTAGCGTCCTCAAGAGCTTGCTTTCTCCATCATCGGCGATGATCACTCCCAAGTCGGCCTCAACCAGACACGCCAAATCCGTCGTCGAATCCCCAAAGTAGACCACCTTCTCCTCCTCCCACCCTCGTCGCAGCGAGTTCATTGCTCGCAACTTGTCCCCCGCCGAAACAAGCGGTTCGCCACCCAGCTCCTTGGGCCCTTCAACGCGCCCATTAGGGAACCCAATCCCGTTTGCAACCATCCGCCTCACCGTTTCCCGCCCTCGACCGGGCTCACACCCGGCCTCCACGACCCCTTGGATGAACTCGCCCGACCAGTTGACACTGACCACCGCGACATCCCATCCCCGACTTGCTTGGTGTTCCAAAAACTCGCCCAACCCCCTCCTTACCACGACCGCCCCTTTCTTCAGCTCTCCTTCCTCATCTCCATTTCCACCATCTTGCTCGCCCTCAACCGTAATATTTTTCTCCCCCTCATCATCGGGCCCACAACCACCCACAGGCTGCGTCCCCTCCAATTCCCCGGAGTCCTTCCCATGATCAGCAGTATCAGCAGTAGTACTAGCTCTACACCCCAACTCGACAGCCCTCCTACCCAACCGCCTCAACACACCATTCCTCCCTCCCAGTCCCCGGAAAAACCCCGCCTCGCCAACCCTCGCGACAGAGCGCAGCTCCACACCCCGCACACTTTCCAGATACGCCAGCTCGTCCTGAAGCGTGTCGCGCTGCTCGGCAGGCGGGCCCGCGTACGAGTCGACATGCCGCTTGTGGGCCGTCACGTAGTCTTTGACGATGTCGTCCCATAGCTCACTGAGCCGAGCAGCAGTGCTGCTGCTGCTCTCGGTAGGAGGGGGGGAAGAACACGTCTCGGCAATGGCCAAGGCTATGAGGGAGGAGAGAGTGTCGTGCTGGGTTATGGTGCCGTCGAAATCTAGGAGGAGGAGGACCATTTTGTCCTGTTTGTAGAGATGTATGTACTTGGGTAATAAAACTGTACGTGGATCCGGTAAGACGTCGCGGGGAGGGTGCGTCGAGCTTGCAGTGTCAATATGGGTGGACTAGCGGGAACCATGAGAGTTGAAGGAAGAACGGGTTTATGATGTTGACGAACGAGAATTCGGTTTACCTGTACTAGTAGTCCAGGTCTGATGAATGTGGATGTGGCCCCACTATTTCGATTCCTTGGAAGTTGGAACCAACCTTAAAACTGTTGCGAAACTGACGGCGGTGGCTTTGCAGAATGCAGATCGGTCAGTTGAGTGCTGATCCGCAATCCGAAACCAGGACAAACGGCTGGAGACGGCTTAAACCGTCAGCATCAAATGAAACTCAACCAATCTATCAACGCTGTCAAGTGCCAGCAGTAGAGGTGTCCATTGTCCTACATTCTGCTAAGGGTATCATCCATAGTCCTGATCCCCTCCTGTTAACCTAATGCAAACCCAAACCGCTTGACGCCATCCCTGAGAACCCTGTCGCAACCCCATTCTGCTCTGACAAGACATCGACATCATTAAATCACATCCTCCATCTTGATGTCCTCATCGTCCTCATCCTCGGACATCGCGTCGGCCTTTGGCACCGCCGCGTCATCCGCCGGCTTGGGCAGAGAGGCAACCATACCTTGGTACTCAGGCTTGAGCGACCAATGGTTGGCAAACGTGCCAGTCCGATGCAGCACGGCGATCCGGTCGAGGCACTCGCGCAGGTAGGCTTCGGGCTGCGGGATCCTTCCACGGAAGGCCTTGATGGACCAGTACTTGTGCTCCGAAAAGCACTTGGCGATGGCGTCCAGCAGCTGGTTTTCGGGCCAGCGCGCGGCCTTGTTCTCCATCTTTTTCGCCTTGGTCGGCTTCTCGTGGGTTTTCTGCGCCGCGGGTCAGTGGTAGGGAATAGCGAATTAGACGCGAAATTACATACGAGAAAGTCGTCCCATTCCGCAGGATTCATGATCTCGCCGGGTCTCATAAAACCAGAGACCATCTGAACCTGCCTCTCCGACTGCTGAGTGGCTTTGGCCCGTATCGACAAAAATCTGTCGGCCTCGGCGTTTGGCACCGGAGTGCAGACAACTTCGTGCTTGATCCGGCCCGCGATCCTGGTTTTCTCTGTTTCCCAAGTTAGCATGCCTGTTTCGCAGCGGCGAGGTAAGCGAGGGACTAAGCGAGGGACCGACTTGGAATGGGTTTGCGCGAATAGGCTCCCTTCTTGCCCCGCTCAGCAGGCGGCTCTAGTTGCCTCTGCTGTTTCCGTAGGAGATGCGCCGGGATGCCCTGGGCCAGAGCGTTGGCCCTCTCCTTGTTCTTGGCGGCGTAGCTCGGCAGATCCTGCTCGGTGAAGACGAAGGTGTTGGTAACGTTGTGGTTCGTGACGTCCATGTCGTACTCTTTGGGCACGTTCTGATGCACTTCTAACTCTGGCTTGAGTCGCATTTGCAATCTCTAAATGAGGGGCACGTGTTAATGGCGGTTTGATGGCCATGTCCAGGCAAGCGGGCTGACCATTTTGCCATCCTTGTCCACCGACTGGCGGATTGTCCCAATTTCAATCTCGGCATCGTCATCGAGCTTCGACCAAGCTTCCCAGACGTAGTTTGGGACGCGTGTGAGATACATCCTATTGTAGTTGTCGCCCTCGTTGCGTAGCCCGTCGTAGAATTCCAAGTCGGGGGTTTCGTCCACTTCGTCCATGAACGGCGAGCCCGTGTCGGGCTCGGCCTTGATCGGTGGTTGCTCCGCCATCCCGAACACTCAGAGTATGTTCCAGCGACGAACAGGGCAATGGACGCGCTGGCGGATTGTTGTTGTGTCGATGGAGCGCAGTATGGTGGATGGAACAAAGTACGAATTGTGAACAGTGTCTTTGGTCGCTTTCGAACCTGCAGGTTGGCGAATGAGGTCAGCAAGCAAATGCCCCAGGCTTTGAGTGGAGCCCCGCTTAAAAGCCCGTTGGACTGTTCTTGATTGGTAGGTCTAGCGCGTACCGCAACCGCCAGGGCAGAACTTCTTGGCATTTGCGGGCCGTTTCCATTCTTTGTCTTTCGCACATCTCATCCATCTGTCATCCCACTTTCCGGTTCGCGTTCGCACTTTGCATCGTAATTTTGCATCTTGCATGCCGACATTTGATATTGAGCTTGCGGACACGTAATCTTTTGGAACGTCACAACATATCTGCACAACTGCCACGATGGCGTCGTCAGAGGACCGCGAAATGATGGAACGCATCAGCCGTTTGGCTGGCCAGATCAATCGCCACAGGAATCAGCAGGCGGGCTTCGCTCCCGCGCCGCCTGTTCGGCCACCTCACCGTATGCCGACTGATCGATCGATAACATGTATCCTTGGAACATAATCTAACGTTCTTCGAGATGCAGGCTACTCTGGTGGATGGCGTCGCGGCGGGTTTCCTCATCGTGGAGGCCACTCGTCCGCCCGAATGCCCGTCTACCGCAACAGGACCCTCATCCTAAACGGTGGTTCTCAGCAAAATCAATCGGGCGAGGCTGACTCAGGCGCGACGTCGGACGCATCCACCTCGTCGTGGGTAACCAAGAACGACCGCCATCTACAGCTTATCAATTCGAATGTCTACAAAAAGGATGCCGAGACGAGGACGCTTGCTATGGAGCAAACACGGCGCCAGAAGCTGGCGCTGAGGGACAAGCAAGAGCGTGCTAAGCTGATTAGCCACCTCAACCGCATGGTAAACAGCGGTGGGTTTGGGACAGCTAACCAGCAGACCACTCCGGGCAAGTACGAGATCGCTGTCCAGGGCGTCCGGTTCATTGTGGCCAAGAACGGCAGCAAACTAGTTAAGGTTCCCGGTGCGTCACGAAGATGCGCCAGAGCTTCTCAGGGTACTCACATTGGTGCAGGCGATGGCAACACGGCAAAGGCGACCCCCAAGATGGCAGTCATCGGCGGCGTCAAATTCTACCGAAGCAAAAACGGCAATCTGTATCGGCACGGCATAGTGAAAGCGCACCGGTATGTCTCCCGGGATCGTGCGGTGGGCAACTGACTCCAACATTCTCTGGCAGGCAATCCGGCGCCGTCAAGAAGGTCAACGTGCCTTGCAAACAGTTTTCCATGACCGGTAACTGCAATCTCCTCGACCGACGCCCCCGAGCAACACGTCTTCGACCGGGCTTCGGTAAGTCAGCCACCGGAGAATTCACTAACCGCGACACAGGTTCCTGCACCCAAGGCCCGCGTTGCCGCTACGTGCACGATCCGCACAAGGTTGCGATCTGCAAGGACTTTCTGCAACAGGGTGACTGCCCCAATGGCGACCACTGCGATCTCTCACATGACCCCATTCCCGAGCGCACCCCGACTTGCCTGCATTTTGCCCGGGACAGCTGCACCAAGCCTGACTGCAAGTATGCCCACGTAAAAGTGTCGCCAGCTGCTCCAGTTTGCAGGGACTTCGGCTTCTATGGCTACTGCCCCAAAGGCGCTAGCTGCCGCGACCGCCACGCCTTCGAATGCCCCGACTTCAGCAACACGGGTGTCTGTAAAAACAAGGGCTGTAAGCTGCCGCACCGAGAGAGGGCAAGCGTCCTCCGGAGAGGCGCTGGCAACCGGGATCTGTCCAATGTGGAGGACGAGGAGATGGAAGACGTTTCCAGCGATGACGATGGGGAGTCGATCGACGAAGACGACGTCGACTCGGACGAGGTGGACGAGTTCATCGGCCCCGACGAGAACGGGGGTCTCGATTTTGCGGAGCAAAAGGACTTCATCGAGCTATGATGCTGCTTCCTTCTGCCCCGCCCTGCCCGGTACTTCCATTTTCCGTTCGTGCATTGCGCACATCTCTACCCCTGATACCCCATTTGCATTGCAATGTTATTGGGAGCGGAGTGACGTTGGCCATATGGTGGCGTTTAAAGAGAAAACTGGCGGCGCACCGCAGCGTGCGATAATGTTGGATCAGAGAAGAAGAGTATACATAGTTGGCCTTATAGAGGGATGAAGAAACGTGTATTCATTAAAGCGCTCCTCTCACTCTTCGGTGTGTGGACCTAGATTTCGGCGCCGTCCCGTCGGGCTGCTCGAGACGTGTGTTCTTTGCTGTGTGGTGCCATTGTTGGTAGCCCCTACTAAACTGCCTGACGGGATGGACAGTTGCTGGGAACATTGCTATGTATGATCTGGGGTAGTTCTTTTAGTCTCCGAGGACATGGAAAGTATGTCTAAGCGGGACTGCTACCATATGGTTAAGCTTCTGTAAGTCGCCCTCTTACGACGCCTTCACTGTGGTGGAGCCGACGATGGCCAAGTCCTCGGTAACTGTCTTGCTCGTGTTGTTTCCAGTAATCCTGACCTCCTTGCCTGACAACCCCCACTTGCCCTGCTTGGGCATGCGCAAACTGCCAGCGGCTTCTGTGATTACGTCGATGGCCGGATTGTGTACACCCAGGCATAATCCCTCGTCAGCATGTGCTCATCTCGTTTGAGGAAGGCATGGTACAGCGAGGTTCCGAGCAGAGGTAGAGGAGAGGTGAGCAGTATCACACCCATGGTAGCAGCATGATTGATACAATCAGACTCATTCAAGCTCTCATTTCTGGAGTCTTTCCCGGACTCGCTGAATAAGACCATTTTCGCCACCGGGGAGATGTGAACGGTAATCCACCAGCAACACCACCAGAAGGTCTCTTGACCTTCTGTAGATACTGCTAGCCTCGTATCTAGTGCCATGGCTGAAACGCCCCTCTCTCCATGTCCCTCCTCCCCGTCTCAAGTCACGGCGCCGACATCTGGGTTGAATCACTCGGCGGTAATTGTGCCGACCAGAATCCTCGAGACCGAGGCCGATTAACATCCTGGCGGTCATCCGCAAGCAGCAAAATGAGGACTACAGCTGTATGGAGCCCAAGCGGGAACGAGTCCGCAACTTGATGAAGTTTGTGGACGGATATTTCGAGAACACCGTGTGTATGGATGACTGTAGGACCTGGTACAGGCGGGGCGGGAAGGTGGTGGAACTGAGACCTGGTTCGACGCTGCATGCGCGTGAGACGCTACGGGCGCCGAGGTGAGAGGACTGGGTTTATGAGGGGATCGACGATGATGCTGGCAGTGGGGATCAGTTGCGGTGGCTGGGAAACGGGAGGAGTGAATGGTACATCAATCCTGAGGAGGTGGATATGCCGGTGGAAGGACGGCCTGAGGAAAACGAGAGATACAAGGCGAGGCGGGGGTGTTATTGACGGTAGGTTGCGAAGAGTCTTGGGCTTTTGGGTTGCTTTGCTGTATCAATGGCGTTTTTCCGTAGCCAATTGTTCTGTTCGTTCAAGGCGATCTTACTAGATGAGGTGCTGGCTTTGGAGCAAAGACACTGCGATTCGGGCAAGCTGTTAGTAGGGGGGACGGTGAGGACAGGGCACTCAAGGTGGCAGTCGTAACGTTCGTGAAGAATTCTTGCTGTATTGTTCCGCAGGCTATCATCAATCCAGGTCTGCACAAGTAGCCGGTCGCCTCAGCTGCCGACCTTGAAGGTCCTCCCGCTTGCCGTCTTGCGCTCCTTCTCTTCTTGGTCTGGTCTGGCTCTGCGGAGAACTGGCGTATTGTCAGCAGTGCCAAGTCATCGGTTGCCACAGGCCGCTCACCTTGGAGGAAGTCTGCCGTCCGCCGTCTCATACGGGAGTGGATATATGCCTATGCAAATTAGTCAAGGGACAGGATCAATCAGTAAGAGGCTTAGATACCTTGGAGGCCTTGATGTGGTAGTGGAAGTAATCGCGGAAGGTCTGGATGTGCGAGATGACATCGGGCATGCGCTGAGGTGTGAGATGTCGCGGGAAGAGAACTAGTCCAGTCAGCAACAGAACTGCTACTCCGTGGTCCACGGCGCATACCAAAAGTAACATAACCAATCTCGCCGGTGCCCGTGTTCTTCACACCCGGCACGCCCTGCAGCTCCAGCGGCGGATCGTTGCGAAACAGCACCTGGGGCGCGTTCTGAATGGCGCGCCGGCGAGCATCAACAAACTCTTGGATGAACACCTTCCCAAACACGCGGTCCGTCTCTTCCCTGAAAATAGTACTGAAGATGACTGTGACGCGGTCGTGGCTGGCCTTCACATAGATGGCCTCCTCCTCTCGGTAATGGATCGCCTTAACCTCACCACCCTCGCGCACGCCCTGGGGCGCCTCTTCTGACGTAAACTTGGAGGCTTCTGCCTTGAGATGGTAATGCTCCTGGTAGGCTTGCTCAAATGGGGCGGCCATTACGTTGCGCTTGAGGAGGGCGATTTTGTTGACCAGCTCATCTCGTGCCTCTGGACAATATCTCAGCACATGCGCAGGCCAGGTGTACAGTGTATTCACCAACCCTTTTCAGCAGGAAGGTTCTCTAGGTCGACGACAATGGAGAAGTCGTAGCCCGGCTCTGGGGGCACAACATACGGCCCGTACTCGCGGTTGAGGACTTCCTCGGCGCCATAGCGCAGCAAGTCCTGGAAGCAGCGGATTTGGATAGAAATCATAATCTTGGTCTTCGCTTCGGGGGTGGAGATGTGGAAGATGACGCCGTCAAAGTCGGACACCGTCTGGTCGATGGACACGGGGGTTGCTCTGGTCGTGAAGGAGTGTCAGCGGGCCCAAAGCGCCTCGAACATCGGCGAGGACATATGAACTCACCCGGAGAAGCGTTCCGTGAGCACCGACTGTATCAACACATTCTGGTAATCGAGAAGCAGCATCTTGACTGCGAACCCCGGAATTCAATTGCTTGCTCGTGTGTGTGTGAGGTTATTCGTCGAGTCGCGATGTGTATCCGGGCAGCTGTCCTTGATGTGCTGTGCTTATTAGTGGGGCCGCAAGCCGGTCGCAACTCGAGGAGGAGAGCTGAGGGTTGGCTTTGCCTGCATGTTGGAGGCTGAAGGTACGACGGATAGCCCTGGAGCTTGGAACTGCCCCGCATCAACTGAGTGGCAGCCACAGCCAACATGCGTGGCTTGTGCTCAAGGCTCAACGCTCCTTTATCTTATCGCATACAAAAAAAGTTCCCGGGAGAGCATCCCACTGTATGCGTTCGCCGACGCCAGGACGACTTTGAGAACATTGAGAGACGGGTTTGCAGCCGGCTTGCAACGTGAGGAACCCCCCGTCGCCAACATGGTCAAATCTTACCTGTAGGTTGCAACTTACCCAACAAAAATAAACGTATCTCATGCTTAACTCCCTCCAGCAAATTCGAGCCCTCCAATTCCTTCGGCGTCGTCGCGTCCAGCAACTCGAACATCGTCTGGTCGAGCCGGGGAAAGGCGGGCACCGGCGCCGGCCAGGCCATCGCCGCTGCCAATGAGGAGGTTTTTGTGTGGGACATCAAGAAGGGCGAGCTGCTCGCCCGCTGGAAGGATGAGAACTGCCGCGCAAAGGTGACGGCCATCGCTCAGAGCAGGACAGACCCGGACGTGTTCGCTGTGGGCTACGAGGATGGCAGCATCCGCGTCTGGGACAGCAAGATTGCCACTTCGGTCGTGAGCTTCAACGGCCACAAGTCGGCCATCGTAGTTCTAGCCTTCGACAAGACGGGCGTGCGCCTCGCGAGCGGCGCGAAAGACACCGATGTTATTATTTGGGATCTCGTCGCCGAGGTTGGCCAGTACAAGCTGCGCGGGCACAAGGATCAGATCACGGGGCTGCACTTTGTCGAGCCGGATCCGGTAATGCAGGGCGAGGGCGACGAAGGGCAGCCACTGATGGCCGTGGACACGGAGGCGGCCGAGGGGTTCCTCTTGACGACAGGGAAGGACGCTCTGATTAAGCTTTGGGACCTTGCTTCGCGCCACTGCATTGAGACACACGTTGCGCAGACCAACGGCGAGTGCTGGGCCTTGGGTGTGACCCCCGACTGTAGCGGCTGCGTTACCGCGGGCAACGACGGCGAGATGACAGTGTGGGCCCTAGACGTGGCTGCTCTCGCCTCTTCTGCGCAGCAGGTCGACCTTTCACAATCCATCAACTTCCTCCGGGATCGGGGAACGTTACACCGCCAGAGCAAGGAGAGAGCCGTCGAAGTCATTTTTCACCCACGGCGTGACTACTTTGCGGTACACGGAGTAGAGAAGTCGGTTGAGATTTGGAGGATACGAAACGAGGCAGAAATTAAGAAGAGCCTGGCCAGGAAAAAGAAGAGGAGGAGGGAGAAGCTGAAGGAAAAGAAGGCGGATAGGGAGCTTGAGGTGGACGATGCCGACGACAAGGCCGACGATATCACCAAAGCCGACATTTCCGACGTGATTGTGCAGCACGTCATTGTCAGGACGGCGGGCAAGGTCCGGTCGATCGACTGGGCCACGAACCAGGGGAACAAAGACATGCAACTGCTCGTCGGGTCAACAAACAACCTACTCGAGTTGTACACGATCATTGGAAAGGACAAGCTTGAGTCAAAGGGCGACGCTCCTGATTACAACAAGGCGTTGGCTGTAGAGCTACCTGGGCACCGGACAGACATCCGTTCACTGGCAATCAGCTCCGACGACAAGATGTTGGCGTCTGCCGCGAATGGTTCGCTGAAGATTTGGAATATCAAGACAGAGACATGTGTGCGGACCTTTGAGTGTGGCTATGCGCTCTGCTGCGCGTTTTTGCCCGGCGACAAGGTCGTGGTAGTGGGCACCAAAGAGGGGGAGCTCCAGCTGTACGATGTCGCCTCGGCAACACTACTCGAGACAGTTAATGCGCACGAGGGCCATGCCATCTGGTCTCTGCAGGTACACCCAGATGGTAAGTCGGTCGTGTCTGGCGGCGCAGACAAGACTGCCAAGTTCTGGGACTTCAAGATCGTTCAAGAACAAGTCCTTGGTTCGACCAGGACAACCCCCAAGCTCAAGCTTGTGCAGGCGAGGATACTCAAGGTGTCTGACGACATCCTCAGCCTGCGCTTCTCCCCGGATGCCAAGCTTTTGGCCGTTGCCCTACTCGACAGCACCGTCAAGGTGTTCTTCGTCGACACTCTCAAACTTTACCTCAACCTCTACGGCCACAAGCTGCCCGTGCTCAGCATGGACATCTCGTATGACAGCAAGCTCATCGTGACCAGCTCGGCTGATAAGAACATTCGGATATGGGGCCTTGACTTCGGCGATTGCCACAAGGCCTTGTTTGGCCACCAAGACAGCATCCTGCAGGTCGTCTTCATCCCACACAACTCGGACGGCAACGGTCACCACTTCTTCAGCGCCAGCAAGGACCGCACCATTAAGTACTGGGACGCCGACAAGTTCGAACAGATCCAGCGCATCGACGGCCACCACGGCGAGATCTGGGCGCTCGCTGTCAGCCACAGCGGCACGACCCTTATCAGCGCTAGCCACGACAAGAGCATCCGCGTCTGGCAAGAAACCGACGAGCAAATCTTCCTCGAAGAGGAGCGCGAAAAGGAGCTCGAAGAACTCTACGAATCCACTCTCACCACCTCCCTCGAGCAAGACCCCGACTCGCAGGACGCCGACCGCGAAGTCGCCGCCGCCTCCAAGCAAACCGTCGAGACCCTCATGGCAGGCGAGCGTATCGCCGAGGCTCTCGAGCTCGGCATGGCCGACCTGAACACCCTCCGCGAGTGGGAAGAAGCCAAGCAGTCCAACCCGTCGGTCGCTCCGCCGCAGCGCAACCCAATCTTCCTCGCGCTCGGCAACATCCCCGCCGAGACGTACGTGCTCAACACGCTGCAAAAAATAAAGCCCTCGGCCCTGCACGACGCCCTTCTGGTCCTCCCCTTCTCGGCCGTGCCCATGCTCTTTACCTTCCTCAACCTGTTCGCCCTGCGCGAGATGAACGTGCCGCTGACCTGTCGCATTTTGTTCTTCATGCTCAAGACGCACCACAAGCAGGTCGTCGCGAGCAGGACCATGCGCGCCATGCTCGAGGGCATCCGGACCAATCTGAGGAGGGCGCTGCGGCGGCAGAAGGACGAGATGGGCTACAACATTGCTGCGCTGCGGGTCGTGGGCATGCAGATCAGGGAGAGGAGCGTCAGGGAGTACGTGGATGAGAATTGGGAAGCGGAAAATGGTGCCGAGCAGGGGACCAGGAAGAGGGCTTTTGTGCATGTTTCGTAGTGTGCGGTGTGCATTGCAAGATGAATGCGTGGAATGTATGGGGCTGTTGGGTGGCGGTGTAGGATTGAGAGATTTTCGGGTGTTGTATTGGAGTACATGTCTGCCTGCAGAAAGAGCCAAGAACAGCCATATCTGGAAGTTTGGGCCCCAAGGAGTCATGATTCGATCTATTGTTCAATCTCTAAAGGGCACGCCGCGGTGTGATACAGGCAGTGACGCTAACGAACTAAAAGATTCCATAGCTACGATGCGTGGAAGGCTTGGATGCTGGCAGGATTATTGCCTGGTGGATGGTTGAAGTAAACAAACCCCTGACATCGTTAAACATCCTGAAAGTGTTTTCAGAAGGATAAATCATGTTCAAATTAACAATGCTCCGCAGGAGTTTTTGTTGAAGTCAACAAACCACTGACTTGAAACCCCAAATAAACCCGTGGTATCTATCCACCGACTCCAGTTGACGCCGGGAGGAAGGCAGTTGCTACCATAACTCCAAATGCTAACCATACTTGCTCATATTCCACTCCTTTGTGAACACCTTGCACTATGCAGATCACACGCCAAGCGTCAGTCCAGCTCCTCGCTGAAGGAGAAGCCCGCTGGCGAGACTCCATTGCCAAGGCCTCAAGAAGCAGGTGTTGACACGGCCGACTCAGAAAGGGAATCAGTCAACTCATCGTTCAGCTGGTCAGCTGCAGTGTCAATATCCATTGGGGTTGTAGTCGTTTCTTTTTCCTCTCCTTCCTCATTTGCTGACGGTTCACCCTGTAACCCCGCTGTCGGCGCTTCTCCAGCTGGCTCTTTGCCATCGCGTTCCATCTCCATGGGCATGGTCGTATCCTCGTGGGCATCTGTCTGCGCCGCTGTCTCCAGAGGACCGGATGTCAGATTATCCTCACCAGATGATTCTGCTGCATTCACTTCCGCGGAATCCGCTGTCCCGTATACCGTGTCTTCCGCATATGGGCTTGTAGTGTCCTCTTGGAAGGACGGGGTCGTGTCCATGGGTGTTTCCTGGGATATGTCAGGCGGTGACGCCGAAACTGCATCCTGACATTGGCTCACGTCTTCTGCGCTTGGCGGCGGCGGTTCCTGGTACTCGGGCGCAGGCGTATCCGGCCGCTCCATCCCCCGCCGCTGCAGGTTCGGTTCCATATTCCCTGAAGCGGACGGCTCCTGCTCATTAGCCGGCCGGGTTGCAGCCTCCGACTCTGTTAGAGCCGCGGGGGGCGCTGGCTTTGTGCCTGTTGCTGTTGGTAGAGGTTGGCTCTCAGCCGGTTGCTGGCCAGGTGGCGCGACATGATTTTGCTGTTGAGCTTCTGGTGGACCCGTTGTAATGTCTCTCGCCAGCTGGCCATGTGCGGTGTTTGTTGCCGATGCCGGCGACTGGTTCGCCGATGCGGGAGCTTGGGGTGTCGGGGCAAGTGGCCTCCGCGGATCGCCGGCCTGCACAGCCCGAGGGATAGGGCGTGGTGGTGGGCGAGCGACCGCAGCGGAGGTCGGCGGGGCGTAGGGGCTGACGTAGCCGGCAGGTCCATAGGCAGGTAACAGCGGTCTATGCCCATTAGAGCGGGCGGGGGCTTGTATTGGTGGGTGTGGCTGGCCGGATGGAGGATGGGACCTAACTGAGCCGGGGGGTCCGTGCGGAGGGTGCTGGCCAGGATTCGGAGGATCGTGTGGATCGGGATACACGGCTTCTCCAATGTATGTTGCATTGGGAGGCGGAGGTGGAGGCCTGGGGCCGGGCGGCGGAGGATGACTGGGGTAAACAGAGACAAAACTCGTTGGGGCCACTTCTATCGGCTGGCCGGAGTGTACCACTGGCAGAATAGCGCCGGGGTGGATGCAGTGTTGACCATGCAATGGGCCGGGCTGGGGACCAATGTAGACGACGACATAGTTCGCTGGATCGAAAGCAGGAGGAAGTCCACGAGGCAGTTGGGGAGCAGGGGCAGCTGACTTCTTGGACTTCCCCGCCGGCGGACGACCTGGCAGACCGGCAGGGGGCCCCAGCGATGCCACGTTCGCAGGCTGCCCGGAACCGGCCGGCGATGTTGGGAGAAGAGAAGCAGGACGTGTCCCAGAAGCATTAGACGACTTTTCCCCCATCCAGTTCAGTGTGGACGGATACAACGCCCCATTGGGAGCCGGTGCCGCCGGTGTCGCTGGGGTCGTCGCCGGCGTGCCCACGGATTGTTCTGTCGAAGACGCAGCACGCTGCCCGTGCTGCTGCTCCCCGTTGTTCTTGTTACTTGGGCCCCGGAGCCTCTTGGCGGTCGATACTGGATGCGGGTCGACGCCTGGGGGCGCCGGTGTCAGGGTAATGGGACCGCCGCGGCCAACCTCGGGCAGCTCGACGCCGGTCCCGTCGAGGATTTTCTTGCGGGCATCCCACCATCCTTGAATGGTCGGGACGGGAATTTTCCAGTACTGCGAGGCCTCGGCGTAGGTGGGGGCGCGGTTCCAGATCAGGACGCCATTGAGGGCCTCCTCGGTGCCCGGGTTGGCGACTTCCATCTCGATAGGATCGCCGATGCGGCGACGGGGCCTGTGGCCGCGCACATCCTCGACCCGGTGGTTGAGGAGCCACAGCAGCACCTCAATCTTGCGCTCGCGGGTATAACTGCGCTCGACGCGCTTGACCTCCTTCAACCCTCTGTTCTTCAATCGCTCTGCCAGCGGTTTCGGCGCCGGGCCCATTCGTTTCCAGGGGCGGCCCGACTTGGTCAGCCGTACTCGCGGCGGCGGCGGAGCCGAAGGGGCCATCCTGTCCGGGTTGCGGTCCAGATTCCGGTTTGGCTTTGGAGGTTCTTGACCTTTCGGCCATGAATGTCGAATCGCGCTCGGCTCCGTGTTCCACTCTTCGTGCCGCGCGACGCTGGTGGGCCGTGATCCGGGCCAAGACGATCAACGAGCGGCCCAATCATCTACAGAGCACTAAACCTCAACGGTTTCCGTGTTATGGCGGGCCGCGGGAACCATCAGAGGAAGTTCCCTAGCTAATGTCTATCAAGAGTTGCTTCTTCCAAAATGCATTCCAACTCCTTTGGGTTCCGAGTCCATTGTGCATCAAGTCGTCTAGTGTTTTTGAATCAATTCGATACAATGTCTCGAGTTGTCGAGGACATGTCGGGGTGCGGAGTAATGGAGTCGACGGGCAATCAAAAGCGCCACAGCTGAACAGGCACTGCCCCGCTCCGGCCCCGAACCATGTCCCTCCGAGACGGCACATGCAGTCTCCAGTACGCGTCGCCGTCGAGCTGACGGCCCCTTAAAATGGCGTCGACTGCGACAGGACGCATGAGTTGCTGTCCTCAACCGTTATCGTAGTTAACCCCACGGATATCTCTCTACATTCTTCTCTGCACCCCTTTGTTGCCTTGTGCAATCCGAGCGCTTGTCGATTCGACCCCGGCCAAAAACCATCCTCCTCTCTACGGTACCCCGCCGAAGCAACCCCAGCAACCATGGGCCTCCGCGACAAGTTGAGGAAGAAGCCGGACTCAGACGCCGAGGCCGGCGCCGGTACCTCCAACCCCGAATTTACCTTCATTCGCACAGATACCCACAGCGTCGAAGTCATTCACCCTCCGAGTGCAGACGGCCACCGAGAGCCCGGCCAGTTCCTGTCCGCCGACCTCGCGTCCGACACCAAGCAGCGCCGCAGCCTCGATGTCTTCCGGAGCGGCCGCAGCCGGAGCGCCTCGGCGTCGAGTAACAAGAGCGCGGGACACAAGCGCCTGTCGCAGCGCCTGCACCTGAGCCGCAGCCCCTCCAGCTCCGAGAACGTGCCCCAAGACCTGCCCGAGATCGGGCCAGACGAGGACAAGGACGGCGCAGAGTCGCAGTGGGAGAAGCGCGCCACTCTTCTGGCCCGCGAGAACGAGAAGAACCGTAGCCGCCCCGGCACCCCCGTGCACGGCTTTGCTCCTCCTATCATTCCCCAGCTGCGGTTGGGCGACTCGCCGCGGGACGGCTCCCCGGCTCTGCAGGACAAGGCTGTGTCCTCGAAAGAGATTGACGAAAATATCCAGGAGGCGATCAGGCTGCATGAGGAGGGAAGGCTGGAGGAGTCGACAGCCCTCTTCGGAAAGCTAGCAGACCCCAAAGGAGCCAATAACCCCTTGAGCCAGGTCTTGTACGGTCTCGCGCTGAGGTATGTCCAACTCGCTCGTCAAGAGTCTCACACCATGAGCCTCATGCGTTTCGATCACGCCGGCGTGGGTGCGTTCTTGCCGAAATACACCCAACGGCGGCCGGGACTGCCACGCAGGCGTGGGGTTACCCAACGGCCATCGTCACATTGATACTAACGCAGAGTTCAGGCACGGATGGGGTTGTCAGCCAGACACAGCCAAGGCCGTGACCTACCTCTCGGCAGCAGCCTCCAATGCCGCCGACATCGAGCATCTCGCGCTGCAGGCAGGGCTCAAGAAGGGCGGCGCCGCTAAGGGCGAGCTCGTCCTGGCCATCTTCGAATTGGCCAATTGCTTTCGCCACGGATGGGGAATCCCCAAAGACCCAATTGCCGCCAAGCAGGTGCGTTTTTCCTCAAGGAAATACCGGTTGTACATGGTAAAGGTGACTTGGGGATCCATGACTGACACAGATCCGCCAGTACTACGAGACGGCAGCGAACCTCGGAGACACTGGTACGTTCTCAGCCCACATTTGGCCCTACGCAGCGCTAACCCACCACTGCAGACGCCATGAACGAAGTGGCGTGGTGCTATCTCGAAGGATTCGGAACGAAGAAAGACAAGGTCGGTTCTCTCCAAACATTCATCGTCTGATGCCGTCAAACGCAACACCAGGGACAGGTTTCACCAGCCAGTTGTTCGGCCAACGGCACGAATTTCACCGGGGGATACTTCCCTGAGCATCACTGATACCGTCCGCCTGGATACTACTGCTATATCCGGAACGGTTGGGCATCAACGGGCTTCGGACCATATCAACGAACCACGGGCCCGAACCACCCACTACCCCCATTTTTTCCCGACCTGTCACATCAGGCTGGCTACTGACCCGCAAAAGTTCGCAGCAGCTAAGTACTATCGCCTGGCGGAGAAAAATGGGAACAAGATCATTGGGAATTCTTGGTAAGTGAATCGGCTTCCTTTCTCTCGGTTCCTTGGTTGCCTGTCTCCAAGCACCAGATAAACTTGCTTCTTTGTGCAAGGGGGGGTTATGCATGACAGGTGGTCGATTGGCTGCGCGCCCACTTTTCTCCTGCTCGCCCTGTTTCTTGGTTTCTCCTCCCTTCCTATTGCTCCGCCTAGCTCTTTTTATGTTTTTCGGTTCCTGCTCGCCTCCTGGCCTCGCTCAGGCTGGGTCAGCCGCTCCAGTGAGCTTGCCAGCGGACGAAACAGCTGCGACCCGCTACTGCGGCCTCGTCTGGTTGGGAGGCCGGCCCAGTCGAGGCCCAGTCTGGCCTCAACTTGACTCGGTTTGGACGTTTCGTTCCGATTGGGCTGGCCTGCGTTGAGCCGAGTCGAGCTGATGCGGGTGGGGTGGTGTATGTTTGCGGTCGGTTGCGTCTCCTGCTCTCGCGTATCTGCTGCGGACGAACCAATTTGTGTGCGCTTTTTTTTCTTTTTTTGTTTTGCGTCGGTTTTTCTCATCTCGACACTGGTATGTTGTCCCTGCGTTGCGGAGTCGTGGCTGATCGAAGTTTGTGTCGGGGCTTGGTGGGATAGGATCTGGAAGGAAAAGTACGATCCAGAGAACGCGAAGAAGTAGCATCTGCTTGCCTTCCCTTCCTGCCTCCGGCTTAGTCTCAACATAACATGAAGTTCCGATTCCCCTTTGGATGGAGGCGGGAGCGTGCGATTGGGTTGGCAGCGACCTTTTCGATTCGGACGATAGCTGGCGTCTTTCTTGGAGTTAAGGCTTTGGATAGCGAGTATCGATTATCGCATTGTCTTCGTGCCGTAAGTACCTGCTTGGGTCAGGCGCCGCGAGGAATGGTTGCTGGGTTTTGTGTGTACGCCTCTCAACATGCTCTCCCAGCTACAGTCTCGGCCACCTGGCATTACCTCTCCCCATATCTGAGATGGGACCTTTTGAATTGGGTCAGGCTCCTTCCTCTCTCAATCAATTTCTTTGTCTGAAACCAAGGGTTCCGCCGTTCCTTCCGGCTCGCGATGCTCCGGCGAAGGGACATTGTTAAACCCTAGACTTCCAAAACCGCCGCTGTACGGTCAACAGACTGGTCTTCTGCCTGCTATGGTGCATAATCCAGGCTTCATTCGGGAAGAGAGTTGTTGATGCCGCTCATCGGACCATGTTCATATGATACTTAGGTGAGTTGTGTATCTCGTCTGCATAGACGAAATTAACCCTCTGTCACACTGTCCTCCCTTGAAGCGGACTGAGCGAGGATGGGCAAAAGCAGAGCTGGACTACACATGCCTCGTATGCATGTGATGAAGTCTCAGAAGTTACCCTTGACTGACGACCGAACTAACGTGTTACGAGCATTCCGTGTGACAAAACCGGGGAAGACAGGGGAAACCGGGTGCCTGCTTCTTAGGCAGGGTACAGAGCTAGGCGACTCACCACAAGAATAAGCCAGCCAGAAGCTCAGGGGCTCCCTCCGCCGCCGGTTGATTCAGTCCAGTCGAGGCGCAGCCCTGACAACCAGCAACTGTTGCAAGATGGGATGAATGCTTTTCTCGAGCCTTGAAACCCCTTCCAGATCTCTGGAGACGGAAGATATAAGGCTAGGATTTCGAGCAACAGCACTCTGGGTCTTCCATCGATCAAGTTGCACAACAGTCCTGCGGTACCACAGTGAGCTCATATTGCAGCGTTTCACTGGTCTACTTGCTTGCTGGAATTATGTGGTACTCGACAACTGTATTCCGGAATGTTCCAGCATGACTGCTGTGCTCCGGAATGGATGCTCCTGGCCATGCCGTCTGGTCCCGCGGCTTGATGAGGAGTTAACATAACTGAAACAGTGGCAGGATAGATGATGCTGGTTTGAATCGTAATGGCTAACTGCCAGAACAGCACAACGCTGACAAGCGATCATGGTCCACGATGAAGACGACATCTTAGATACCGGCAGTCAAATCTCAAGTCCCTTCATCAGCAACCAAATCAACCCCCAGCTCCCTTTCACACGCAACCCATCCCATCAACCAATCATCCAAACCACCCGACTCACACATGGTTTGCATACCGTACGGAAGTTCAAAACAAGTTTCACACCCGAAGCCCACACCCGAAACCCACACCGAAGCCTTGGAACCGGCCCGGCATCTCGGATCGGGCCATATCCCCGAAGAACTTAGAGCAAGGAAGAACAAAAACAACCCGTCAACTGTGCGTCCTCAGACCTCTTTTTTAACTCTATTAGAGTAGTACCTGAGGATAGGTAGTCTCCTGCCCTGATCTGGTGTTCTGATGGTGGCATTATGTATCTTCAAAATGGGAGCATACTAGCAAGGGCGAGCCTCGGTCCCGAGGTTGAACCCAGATACCGTGAACTTGTACTATGTCTCTTATGTAACGATGCGTCAATGTGGTATGGATGGCATGGTATGATGGTGAGCCTAACCCAAGATGCTGGGTGCGGAATATTGGTGGTGGTGGTGATGGTCGGGGGCCTCGTGAGCGGTGAGCTGTCATGCATGGCGAGAGGCATGTGTGTCTTCCGAGGTGGCCGGTTGGTGGGAATGATTGTGCCTGGCTGCATCATTGCCCCGCAATATGAGCACACGAGAGGACCTTGAGAGAGCCAGTCCAAACTGTGGATCCAAAATTGCCCCGTCCACCAAGCCAGCGGGCCAGTACACCGTCATCAGAGGTAGTAGCATGCTCGAGAATGACCACGCTGCCGACACACACCGCGCCAGGGTACACAACCCAACGCAGAGTTTCCTCCATTTGCCCGTCTAAGCAAGCCCACTGGCTCAAGTATGGGAAAATACCAGACCTGCCTCTATTGAAACCATCACCCCGTTATGTACCAAGTCACCTTGTCCTAGTGGCAATGCTGATCCTCCCATTTACAACTCCTGAAGCGTCTGTTCAGCTGTGCATAACATCGATATCACCCTTCCAAAGCATTGTAAATCAGACGCAAGTGCAGGTACCTTGCTTGCATGTAAGTGCAGGTGATGAAGACTTCCACAACAAAAAGTATCGTTTTCAATTTCAGCCCCGGTTCTGTGCTGCCTAGCCTAGCTACAAAGATCGTTGGGGGAATGATTCCAGAAGTATATGCGAATGAATGTCGAGAGCAAGAGTCAACAGGCTGTTCCAAGCCCTTCCTGCCGGGGTGTGCAAGGTCCCCCTTCAGATCCGTCCGTCGTGTGATGTCCGGTTGGCGTTGGTTGTTCTCAATGTTTATAAGAACACATTTCTTGCTCAGACCGTGCGTTGCGTGAGCGCAGGTCGGCGATGGTGCTGAAAAAAATTATCGGGGAAGACAAGATCGAGGGTGGGTATCACAGCGGAGATCGCGCCATGTCGGCGATGCCGCAGCCGGATTATCACCTGCCCCAAGTATCCCTCTGGATGGGGCTTCCATTCAATGGAGAAGGTAGCCGTGAATCGAATCGCGTAATGAGCGTCGTGGTGGTGGTGAACAAAGGAAAGGGGTTGTCGTCAGACATGTGGGTGTCGCAGCTGCCCTTCCCAACGCTGGGCTCTTCCTCCCCGCGACGGTAGACGCAGGCTGCATGACATGGTTGTAGAATCCCCCTTTCCATAATTCCCAATGCCCAAGTTGATCAAGCGCGGTCGGTGCCTGTCTGTGTGTCGACGAGAGATTTCTCCGCTCGCGAGCAAGACAAGCCACCCAGCCATGCTTCTCTCAGGACTGGACAGAGGTGAGAAGAAGAGAAGCGGCGACCCGAGGGCCCTGGTGTTCACCGCTGTCGCCAGTCCAAAGAAGGTCTTCTGTTCTCAAAAAAACAATGCAAACCCCAAACCCGCCATGTTTCGCCGTTGCCAGCCCCTAAAACCCGCCGATCTCGCAGCAAGGCAATGCCCAGAACCCTACCCATTTCCGATGCCCAGCGCCAAAAGAGTAGAGAGAAAACACAAGATTAGAGTCGAGATGCGCCAAATTATCGAAATCAAAAAGCCAACAACAAAATCCAAATGCTCGCTTGCTAAGTTCTCATAAATGACAACCCATAGAGTAACAATGCCAACCCGAGATGAGAAAGCGGCGGGCGACCCCTGTGTCCCAGTACAGGGGTCGCAAAGAAGCAACAAACTTCCGGTGCGTGAGCTGCCGATGTCTGGTGTGGTCGCGGGACGGATCAAGTGTATCGTGTCCAAAGAAAAGTTAAGAAACGGAAGGAGAAGAGAACAGAAAAACGCTGGAGTTCTGTTGCATGCCTCCTCTGATGTCCATGCTGTCGCGTTCGTGGGAATCATGATTCGAGACGTTTGTGGTCATGATCGTAGTTGTCGTTGGTCATAACAGGTCGTCAACGGGTCATTAAGCACAGGACGACGACGCCTTGTCCTCGCCGACGACGGTCGCGGCGTTGTTACTCTCCGCGACCATCCTGGCAAAGGTCCGGACGACGTCGCTCGGGATCTGGTCCCAAAGCAGCGATCGGGTGTAGACCTCGGCGGCAGACTGCTGCTTGGTCGAGCTGCGCATGCTGGCCAGGGCCTCGGCGAGATTGCGTCTCCCTTGGCTCATCGACCTTTCGGCCGGGGGAGGAGCCTGGAGGAAATCTTGCGAGGTCAGGTCATTATACTGCGCGGCTGACAGCGAGAAGATCTGCTCGTTGGTCTGTTGCTCGGTCGGCTGCGTCAGGGCGTCCGCCATCTTACCCAACACCGACGGGGCGACGTTGTCGACCATCGGCGCGGCCATGGACAGAGGCGGCTGAGACGCCTGGGCCCAGTGAGCGGTGCCCGAGGGCTGGGAAGCCAGGGCCTGGAGGCCCGAGGGACCCTGCGAAACGCCGGCATCCTTGAGCACGTTCTCCAGGAGAGTCGCGGACGCGGCGCGGACATCCTCCGAGACGCGCGGGATGCTGGGCGTCGACGACCGGCTGGAGAGCACAAAAGCGCCGACGAGGAAGAGCATGAAGAGGAATCCGCCTTGTTGGGCAGGCTTCTCGGAGTCGGCGGTCGGCAGAGCGACACCCTCGGACTTCTTGGCCGTGGGAACGATCTGCAGCTCCTGCTTGACCTGGGGAGTGGGCTGCTCCATGGGGAAGTCGCCGAACATCGGCATGTTATCCCAGGAGCAGTCCATGGCGATGCCGTCCATCTCGCTAAAAGCACCGGGAAAACCCGGCGCGGTGGTGGCGGCACGGCCCATGGACTGCACTTCGTTGGTCAGGACGCTGATCTTCTTCCGCAGCTCGCCTGTCTCGATGGTGTGCCTGCTGATTATGTCTTCCTGCTTCCTCTCGAGATCGTGAATGTACGACTCGCAGTTCTGCTTCTCGAGGACGAGTTTCTGCATCTCTCTCTCCATCCTGGCGATGGTGTCTTCCAGGTTGCCGATGATCTCGGTGAACTGCTTCTTCTCATCCTCGAGCCGTTCAGTGTGCTGCTTCTTGCGCTGTCTCGAGTCAAGGCTATGGCATGGTTAGATGAGATTCGCTGTTAAGACTGTGACTGACGGGCTACAACTTACGCGGCTTGTCTGTTGCGCAGCAGGCGCTTCTGTTGCTTGAGCTCCTTGATCTCCTGCTCGTCCGTGGACAGGGCGATCAGCTGGTCGATATTGCTGAGGTTGCGCTCGGCAGGGATCTCGAAGCGGGCATTCTTCTTGCGGATGCCGTCACCCCGCCTGAGCTCATTGTGCGACCGGATCAGGGGGCTGCCGGGATGCGGCCTTTTCATGGCTTGCGCTTTGGGATCTCGAGCCATCCAGGCATCCTTTTGGGGTGAGGTGGGGATTGACGAGGGAGCGGCATGGCCAATCTGCTGGAACATGGTGACGGGATTGGGAGGCGCGGCGAAAGGTGTGGGAGTCTGCATGGTGGGTTGCCGGTGGAACATGGCGTGGTTGGTTGAGTCGTACTCTACAGGCAGGCCGTCGAAGGCCTGAAGCTGGGGAGTTGCGGACCCAGAGCTGGTCATGGGCCATGCGTGGCTCTGATATGCCGCTTGCTGGCTCTGATCCATCCGCAGGAAAGGGTTGTTGCTGTGTTGGTCGAAGAAGGGGTTGTTTGACGGGACCGACTGCATCTCCCCCGAGTGCCAATCCTCGGTTTTTGGTGAGAAGAGCGATGGGGGGACGGCAAATGAGTCCCTCCGGCTCTCCAACATGGGCGGCGACATCTCCAAACCCGAGTCAAGTGCGCTCTGCTCAAGGATGTTTTCGTCTAGTATGCTCGCGTCCTCCTCCTCGAAGAATTTCTGGGCGTTTGTGGTGTCGACCGTTAATGGTGACCTGTAGAAGGACTGCATCTGGAATGCTGATACCATGATGGGCCACTGTGTGTGTATGTGTGTATATGTGAGGCGTGTGTGAAGGTTGATTTTCCGCTGAAAAATGTGCGGGTTGTAGCTGTTATGTGTGTTAGTGGTTGAGCTCGTAACGGAGCGGTGAGGGCTTTTTTATTCTGGGAGTGACCGGGGGTGAGCGTGCAGGGGAGGACGGGTAGATGGAAAATAAAAAAGCCACAAGAAAGGAGCGCATACCCTTCAGCAGAACGCTGATGTAAGGGATTGCGGTGTTGTTGCTCAAGGTACTGATGGATATAGAGAACCAAGACTGGGTGATGTGGACGAAGACTTGAAGTGTTGCAAGTTGGTTGACAAGAGGCCTAGTGGGTGGGGGAAGCACTGGACGGGAGTGTGGGAGGCAGGGGCAGGGCTTTTAAACAAGGGAAGCGGAGAGCAAAATACCTACCTAACACTCTTTTAGGCGCAAGTCGTACAACGCGGACGTCTTCTGGAAGGAGGGGTAGTTATGCAAACCACAGCCCGGATGTGGTGGGAGTCGGTTGTGAGATGAGAGGTGAGTGGGTTAGGGAGCTTCAAGAGACAATATGTACTGCGGTAAAGCACCTCGTGTGGAATTGATGAACAAAGTCTTCTTCAGCCAAGCAGTCTTAATGCTGCTTCTGTCGAAGATAAAAGTGGTCGGCGTACAATGGCAAGGGCTCTGATTGTGGACAGATGGAGGTCAGCATGGGATGCTCGCTCCTCTTTCTACGTTTTGTAGTACGGCCTTGATCAGGGCGGCGTCTACAAGATACCCTTACGAAAACGGGTGTACATCCGAGGCTTGCCCAATCCAAGAGGAGCGGTCTCATGGGACTGCGGCCGGGTGGTGGTACCTCAAAGCATGTTGCGGAAGGTCTTCTCTGCTCGGGGGCGGGAGGGGTGGGGTTTCGGCTTGGCATGGGGGTGTGACCAGACATCCGATTTGAGCGGCCAAGGAAGGTCTCAGTGTCCTTTTCTGGTCACCCGAGAGAAGATGAGAGACGTCGGATGAGCAGTGAGGCCCAGCCCCGAACAGGCGGCAGATTATGTCAACGTTGGTGGGTTGGGTTTGAGAGGGCGAGGCTCAACCTGAGATTGGGTCTGTATCGAAAAACGCCTTGTGTGCGCGCCTTGAGCGGCTGTTTGACTAGGTATTTCCGTTGAAAAGGAGGACTTCTTGAGACGGATTAGGTACCTGAAGGCGGTACGAAGAGCCCTCAGGAGAGCTTCACGGATGGGCATCGTGCCACGATGACTTCCCAATGGGAATCGTCATGATGTTGCCGCGGACTATCACGCTGGTAGGTTTTGGCAAAAGAGGCCTTGGGCATGCGAATGGGAGCCCTGAGATTGAATCAATGATCGTGATCGGCTGCTCTCCGGGGGCCCCAGGAGAGGGGGGGGGGGGAGGGCAAGGAGTTAGAGGTGCCGTTGCGGGATGACCAGAGCTGGTGTTGATGCATCCACGCTGGGTGTCCTTGGAGCGCCCGTTGATAGCAGGCAGTCAAGAAAGAGAGAGCTGAGTACCAAGCAGGGGTGGGCGACGAAGTGCGTGCACAGGACCGAGGGCTGCTGAGGTTTGCTGCCCTCATGATTGGGCTTGGGAGGAGGAGTGGTCGTGGGTGACCGCCCCGGCAGGTTGGGCAGAAATGGGAGTTGGGGGCATCGATACCCAAAGGCAGGCTTCAAGCCAGTAGCCTGCGGCAGACTCGTGCAGCTCCCACCCCCCAGCGAGGAGGGGGCTAGGGCACAGTTGAGCCCCGTGAGCAGCGAGCAGCAGTGGACGAGGCCGAGGAGAATGAACCCCCGTATGTTTGTCGCTGTGCGAACCTACAACCAGCCACTCTCCGATGATGCGGCTCCATTTGCGCAGCCCTCAACGTCCGAGTGGGGTGATGGCTTTGAGAGCGTGCTCGAGAACCCGTTTGGGTCCTGCGGGCAACATGACCTGTGGACGGTGTGTCATGAAGACTGTTGACGGTGTCGTGACCTGGAACCGAACAACCGAGGGCCGCAATTCAGACTGCGAACATTGTCTCTACTGTAACGTTATTCCTTAACCGGTTAGTGATGTCGCCAGCAGCACCAGTTTGAAAATGTCGTTAACCTGGAAAGGGCTTAGAAACAACGCTAATGTACCTTAGATAGACGGGGACGGACCGACAAACAACGGACAATGGATGCAACGGATGGGTCAGATCATTACGACAGGCCAAAGCTTCGAACCACGTTCCTAGGTGGCCAGATCACGTGATGGTGCTGCACCACTTCCCGGTTCCTTCCTATCTGTGTGGACTTGCTGTGCCTTTCCCAGATCTCCCAGAAGCTGTCATCTGGCTGCGTCAAAGTGCTCCCACGCCGCAACACAACATTAAACGCTTTTCCAGAGCTCGTCTGAAACAACAGCCTCTGTATCCATTTGTTGCTTGTCCATTTGTTGCATTTGTTTGCTTTTTCTTTAAACCCCTTGCGGCTTTCCCACCTATTTCTGACTACCTGCGCATCTCCCTATGGAGAACTCCCTACGAACTCGCTCATCCATCCACCAACAGTGAAAGTTCAAACGCGCCAGGAGAGAATAAATATGCGGTGGCTGGGACCTTTCCAGCTCCACTCGCTTCACTCTCTTCCGCCGGGCCGCCCGTCGCACGCCAACCGATGAACGGAGAACGGAGCGCTTGCAGCTCCTTGGACGGCTGCTGGCCATTCGCCGTGCCTGCCCAGACTTGGTCTGCGCACCTGGCCGCATATTCAAGGCCCCCCTCCATCGAAACCCAAACAAAGCCCGCGCTACCTTCCTCCCTACCCAACACAAAGAGTCGGTGTGTTTCTGTTCTCTGACACACGAAGGAACGCGTCTCATCGGATCGCGAACCGGTGCCAAGCAGATCGCCCGAGCACTCGCCAGGGGCAGGACTGGCCCCATTCCCGGCTTTCTCTGCCTCGCGGCGGTCAGCTGTCAACGACTCGTCTGGCCGGAGCTCGCGCCCATTGATACCGGCGACCATTCACCTCACGTCGCTGGAATCAGGATGGACCTTGAAGGACGAGCTAAGCTCCAAACAGGAGAGGAACGCCTTTTGGGCAGCTAGTACGGACGTACCGCCCTATGCGCTGTGATTTCCCCAACTCTGCTGGCTCCAAAATAGGGTCCAGCATCCGAAACACTGGACATTCCAGTCTGCCAGTGGCTGCTTCCGTGACCGCAAATACGGCGAAATTATCACGCCCTGTCGTCTTTTTGATGCTAGGGCCAGACTTCCCGGACGAGGCTTCATGGTAGGGCCATCCCACAGACCTGACATACAGGCTACCACCAATCATTGTCTTGAGGCTGCTGTGCATCGTACCGCAAAGAACGGTCCCGACCTCCTTGCGTTCCCCGAACCAGATGGAGTTAGCCACCCCTGACGCCGTGGTTCCGGTTCTCTGGGAAAGTCTCCTCACCTAGAATTCAAACAACCGCAACTGCACGTGGGAGTCTCTCATGTTCACGGTACTGGCAGTAGATGTTTTTCAACTCCAGTATCGAACTGAGAGCGTTTTCTGGTGCCCGAGTTTCGCACCTGGACTTCTCCGGAACTCGCATGTCACAATAAGTTTACCGAGGAAGGCACCGGGATACCACAGCCCGGGAGTCAGACATCCTTTGCGCCCAGGATGTCGTCCATTCGTCGGTTCGATTACCTGGGCTGCGACTTGGATCGATCTAAAAGTGTCGGCTCCCTGCCCAACGGCACAGTTTACCATTACGCTTGCTCCAGCAGCGCCTCGGCACACCCACATGCTCTTTGTAGGATGGCTTCGCTAGGGACCTTAGGAAATATTCCTAACGGTGACTGATCCGAAGGTTACCCCGTGTGCCGCCTGACTGACTCATACTTGCGCTCGTTCTCTCAGGAACAACCGTCCTCCCCGCTGCACCCAGTCGCACGACTCAACAACGTCTGGAGTCCAGAAGACTCATGGAGGTGGCCCAAGCTGGATTACTATCCCACAGGCATTACGAGAAGGATGGCATACCTTGTGGTGAGTTGACTTTCCCTCATGGGCTGGTTTGCACTCTGTGAGCCTATCTCGGTATCACATGGCCTGCCTAGAATGTCGACTCTCGTGCCCGCCACGGGGAGATCACCGTCATGCTTGGAGACGGTGAGCACCCCAAACCAGGCAATCAAGAACTTTTCCTCGGCGGTGAACTCAAAAGAGCAGAGCGACATGACGCGGTCGTCAGAGCCAACACGTTTCATGAGACCGGGTTTGGCGCCTCGATCCGGAAGTTTGGGTTGATCGTCTCGCGATCCAGTGGGTCTGCAGCGGCGCAGGCGGGAAATGCACCTGATTTCGAAGCGATGGAGCCGCCATCAAAGCCATGATCCGCCCTGCTTGGCGGCAAGCTGTAGCTTCTCAACGTGCAACATGCAGCTCAAGTGCAGCGTTGGGGCGTTTAAGACGCACCTCGCTGACGCCGTGTACTGTGTAAGCAGCGGTGTTGCCTTCTGTGGTCCCCGTCATAGTTCGCTCCATGCCATGTGGACCCTCGGGGAGTCTGATTTCGAAGAAGCGATGCCTCCAGTATTGACGTTGGGAGGAACGAAAGCATCGCCTACTACAACACCGGCCGGACAGTGAGATCGAGTTGCGGGCTACCTAGTTGAATCCATCATGTGTATCCTCTGCTGCAACCGTTCCACCTCCGAATTGTTCCAGAGAACGGCAGACAAACGGAGCGGATTTTTCACCAGGTCATCATATTGCTCCGAATTTTCAGTCTCGTTGAAACGAACCCCGTGGGTCGGAAGCAACTAGCGGTGAAGAAGATCCGGAACCCGCACCGGAACTGGGCGGCGTTTTGCACCCATGAAGGCGCTGAATAGGATTGACCGGTCCAGTTGTGAACTGCCTTAACAGTAGGCCTTTCCGCTGCCAAAACGGTACAGTTTGGCGGTGGATGGACGGTGTAGCCAGTCCGCAACTGGACCAGTTCAATCCTAGTTAGGGCCGAAGCGAAGAGTTCCCGAGGATCGTTTTGACTGCAGTGCAGATCTTGCTTTATGTCGTTATTTTTTGTTCCCTTCCCTTGTTCTCAACATCATGGACTTACACACCCTACCCAGACCGGGGAGCCGACACTTGGTATCACCGGGCTCCGATTCGGGCTTGGGCCTACTGTGGACTCCCTACCGCTGATCAGCATGGATTTCAAGATCCGATCCGTCTTTTCGCCGGGAGATGCCGTGGGCACTAGATATCACCTTGGCGAAAGATGGGGAGTGACTTGTGAAGGTTGAGATGGCGCTGGTCCCTCCCTCAACGCCCTGGTTAACTAACGTTTTGCTCGGTCAACCGAAGAGAAAGCATGTATGGTCCGATCGACCATGTCACGTGCCTCTATGTTCAACCAACCCAGCCTCCTCAACCTGTCGTCGGTCGCCGTCCCGGCCCGCCAAGACAGGCGAGTCTCCCGGACGCCTGCACCGGAGCGGAAGGATATGGCCCGGACGGAGACGGGGTGGAGCAGACAGGCAAACGCAAGACAAGTGAAGCAGAGAGCGGTGTGAAAACAGAACATGGGGACGGAGGGATCCCTACGGACTCGTTCGGATGAGGTGCGCTTGGTGGGTTTGTTCCTCTATCTCTTGCTATCTCTGTGTATCTCTATATCTTTGATGATAGTGATGAGTTTCTCCTGGGAGACTGCGGCTCCCCTTCTGCATGGTACGCGACAGACAGTAAGTGCGGCAAATCTTGAGGCAACAATCAACACTGAAGGAAGACAGCGGCAGACTCCTGTGCCTCTGGACTACTGTAGCGGTCTTTGGGGCATTGAGAAACAATTGCACAATCCGTACATTCCCGAAGGAGTAAAACTGGGAGGGACGAAAGTAGTTGGGTAGAGAACAGCTGTCCCCGCCCTTCCTTTCGTGTATAGCGTATTCCTGTTCTCGTTCTTCCGCCTCTACAATCCCTATATTCCTGATCTTGGAGTCAGCATCATACCTTCACTGAAACGGACCGGGCATGAGTCGGGTGGAATGACCATCCTGTTGGCTGCTACCCGAATGGTGCACTGTGTGTTTGCTAGAACAGGAGACGGATGACATGGGATCGATGCCTGATGAACCCCTTCCCCGGTAGCTACAGTGAAGTCTCGTGAAATAAGGAAGCTTGTTGGCTTCCTTTGGGCGTCAGTGTCTTCGTCCCCAGGTCTATGGGGGCGGGATCGGAATGCCATCCATTACTGGTGGTACGTGTGGCGTCACGACGCGAGGTTACGCACATGCAGAGAGGGAGAGTGACTGGGACTAGCAGTAAGGAGTGGCAAGGGCTCAAGGCCTAGAGGTTGGAGCAGGAAAGAATAGACAGTAGAGTTTATGGAGGCGCAGTAGCAACGGGCTGGCGAGCGAGTGGGAGTATACCCAACAATGCCGGCACTGCCCTCATACTTATGAACAGGCATCATGAAGGAGGCTCTGCTCAATTGGCGGAGTGAGAAGAAACTAACATGCACATGCAAGCAAATCCCGGCTCTTTGGAGGTGCATGCATTCCAGGCCAGGCCAGGCTCGGCGTTTCCTGAATTTGCAAACACGGAACAAGGGGAGTCACTGCCATCAAACTTCGAAGTTATATCATATCACGTGACAAGGGAGTGAGGCAAGGTGGACACCATGACAAGGCTGGTTTGTAACACATTGTATTCTCTGGTTGCGCGGCTCCTCAAAGTGATGGAACAGCCCCTTGATGTGGAGCATCAACATACTCGGCCTGTAATAGAGATCTAGTTTGGGATGGGGACAATCCTGAACCCCAGATCTGCGTGACTGTCCGTGAAACCAATTCGATACACAGGGCTACACAGTCTAGCCCGGCCTACCTATGGTCCTGAAACGGGCCCTGTTGCCTGGTGCCACGGCTCCACCACATATGCCAGAAAGCAAGTGAGGTGTGGGCGATCATGCAGCGGATCAGTGAGATGCTCGAAGGTGTCACCGGGTGCGTAAGAGTTTATCCAGTGGGGTATCATCTCCTCCCGAGCCTCCCTGTAGCTGAATATGAGTCACTCCAGATGCCACCGTGACGAGAGGCCGCGCCATTTGTATTCCCTACACTAAACGCGTAGATGCACTGTCGGAAGCGGCAGTCGGCTGGTGTCCGCGGGGGAACGGCGCCTGCCCGTGTCTCAAGCTGGATGACATGCATGCTCTGGAGTGAATTCGAAAGGGAGGTGTCAAGAAAGCACATGCCGGCCATGCGTGTTTGAAGCCGGCGTCACAAGGTGAAGGTGTTCAGGGAGATTGGACGACAGCATCCAAATTTCGCTGCGTGATCGAATTCGGTGACGTGCATGAGTGAGAAGGCTCATGACGAGCCAAAATCCCAAAGGTTGACAAGGAGGCTGTCGTTCTCCTCCGGGACTGGCCCGGCCTTGGTAAAAATTCTCTTGGGGATCATGTACTCGACAACAGGTGGCTTCTTGACTTCCTTGGTCATCTCGGCTTCGATGAGCTGAGACAGGGTCAGCGAAACTCAGGAATAATCTGGAAACTATACACTTACACTGCCATAAGAATGGTCCAGGAAATCCTCCAGGCTGTACGCCTGCTTAGTGAACTGCTCCGAGATGATCTTGGCGATGGTGGCGACGTTGGGATGGTAATGGGATTGCAGCTGAACAATCTCCCAAAGACAGCTGTCGATGGCCCGCGTCTCCATAGGGTCTCTCTCGTCCGGCAAGAAGGGGTCTTCCAGACCTTCGCTCTCCAGCAAGTCTCTCTCCTCCTTAGTCCTAGGGACGCGGTGCATCATGAAGGTTGTAAGAGGATGCCTCTTGAAGAGATTGTAAAACCATGGCACGATGACGACAATGGCGCTCGGTGGAGCATTGAGTGCTAGCCGTGCTAGGCGCTTGATGAAGCTCGCCACGAGCACGGCGGGCAAGTGAGACGAGCCGAGAAAGGTGTCGAGCAGCCGGAAGAAGCGAGACCGGTACTTGGAGTGGAGGATGTCGGCATCGAGCAGCGAGTAGAGCTTGGTGTAGAACTCTGGGTAGTCGAGGTTGCGCTCCTGGATCAGGTAGAAAACGCCTGAAAGCGCGAGAAGCGAGATGGAGCCGCCCGAGTTGTAACAGTCGGTCAAGAAGTCCATAAGCAGTTCCGGCTGGGTGAACCAGGGGGCAATGGAGGCTGCCATGACGTCCAGGACCTTTTTCCTTTGCTCCTTGCTCAGGCCCAGGTGCATGAGAGCCAACCACGCTTGTTGGGCCTGCTTCTTATGTTGCGACAGAGAGCGGAGCGGATGTTTCTTTTTCTGGGGTGGCTCGATGTAAAAATCCGTCAGGTCCTCGCTCGACTCCGGTACATTCTCTATGCTGATCAGCATGTCGAAAACGGTAATCTGAATATCCTCGTCGACAGCATCTTCTCGCTCCGTCAGGTATGTCCTGTTACTGTCAGTACGGCCTGAACGGCCAAGGTGGCTAACGGGGAGCCTTACCTGATGGCCTCGAACGTGTAGAAGCGAATGTCGTGGTATTCGTCAACGAACTTCTCTGAAAACTGTTCGCGTAACTGGCCGATAGGGGATTCGAGGAGGCTGGCGACAATGTCGGAGAAAAAGTATCGGGGGAAGACTGCTTCCTCGCGGTCGCTGAGGTGCTGGGCCTCGGCCTTCAGCAGGGCCATGGCCAACATCAGGGCGCTGGATGCCAACTTCTTGCTCTGAAACATGGATAACAATGCTCCTCTACAGTCTGCTAGTCGGTCTCTGAGCCAACTTGTCACCGTAGCCTCCTTTTCCGACACATCCTTCCTCTTAACCAGGTTGCCGGCGGCCAGCAGGCGGATAAAGATGCGACACAGGGCTTCTGAGGCCAGAAGCGCAGCCTTTGCGTCGGTACCGTGCTTTCGCGCGAGTTCGACAAGGGTGGCAATGTTGTTGTAGTGCTTTTTAGACTCCTGAACCTCGGTTTCGAGCTTCTCAATCCTGGCTTTGAGATTGCCATCCTTATCATGGGCGTTGGCGTCGGATTTCGTCCTCTTCTTGATGATGTCCCCGTTCTCATGGCGCTTCCTTTTGACCGCAGTCTTGGCTGCGGCTTCTCCCACCGCAGCAGGCATGATGACTTTGTACTCGAATAGCTCTGATCTAACGAAATATGCTGTTACGTCGTCCTCTGGCCGAGTCGTTAATTGCAAACATGTTGAGGCTTCTGTAGCAAAAATAAAGTGGAGCCCTACAGCTCGGTGGAATTTTAGATATGCCAAGATTTTTCGTCGCCGTCAGCTGTTGATGCACGTGATGCTTCCACGGCAAAGAGCCGGGTCCTTGCATTCCGTTAAAACCTCAATTCGCACCTGGCAGCAGCAAGCTCCGACAACGTCAAGCCTCACGCATCCGCGATAACCCCAGACCTCACAATGGCGTCCCGCTTGGTGAGAAGTGCTGTCGGTGAGTTTGAACAGCAGCTCCGCACCGGTCAATTGCGAGAATTAGGAGCGACGAGAAGTCGAGAATGGAGCTGACCTATTGCCCGCCTGCTGCAGGGGCTGCCCGCCTGCGACCGAGCATCGCTCCCCGCGCTCTCCCCGCCGTCTCGACTCTCATCACGGCCCGCCACAACTCGAACGTGCCTTCGACCGACCCCAAGACGAAGGCCCAGTCGCTCATCGACTCCCTCCCCGGCAGCAACCTGCTCTCCAAGACGGCCATCCTTTCGTCTGCCGCCGGCCTGTCCATCTACGCGCTCAGCAATGAGTACTACGTCATGAACGAGGAGACGGTCGTCGCCTTCTGCTTGCTCAGCGTCTGGACTGCGCTCATCAAGTTCGGTGGCCCCATGTACAAGGAGTGGGCCGAGGCGCAGAACGAGAAGATCAAAAACATCCTCAACTCTGCGCGCGCCGACCACACCCAAGCCGTCAAGACGCGTATTGAGGACGTCAAGCAGATGTCGGGCGTCGTTGATGTGACCAAGGCCCTGTTTGAGGTGTCCAAGGTAGGCAAACGGCACGCGAGTCGCAACATGCACCACAGCTGACAATACCCCAGGAAACTGCGCGCCTCGAGGCCCAGGCGTACGAGCTCGAGCAGCGGACGGCACTGGCCGCTGAGGCCAAGACCGTGCTGGACTCGTGGGTGCGGTACGAAAGCCAGGTCAAGCAGCGCCAGCAGAAGGAGCTCGCCCAGACCATTATTGCCAAGGTGCAGAAGGAGTTGGAGAACCCCAAGGTGCTGCAGCAGATTCTGCAGCAGAGCGTGGCAGACGTTGAGAGTAGGTTCTGTCCAGAATGTCCCTGAGACGGCGGCCGGTGGCTAATGATATCTAGGGATCGTTTCTTCCAAGGCTCAATAGACGGTAACTGCTCAGACAGAGTTGCGATGCGAAATTCCCTTTGTTGTACCAGTGTCCATACACGCCCCTGTGCATTAGCCCGAATACAACCTCTTCTAGCCTCGCCTTCGGTTCTGTTAGCTGTGTTTGCCGGTGAACTCTGACGGACCGCGCCATGTTGGCGTTCCAGTCGGCAACTGACACCCAAGTAGTTAGCCAGCCAGCTAGCCAGGGTCATGATAGGCCTGGACACTAACACATTTTCTTTGTCACAGCTCTTGATGCTAGGGTTGCATACAGAAAGCTGCAGCTTTGGACAACTTTGAAAGACAAGGCGAACGCCAATTGATTGACTGTTTACCCGTCAACGTCGACATTGTTAAGCTCAAAGCCAGGACATGGCCATGAAGCCCTGGGACTGCCTGCAACTCCGAGGTCCTCCCGCCTAGTCGCAGCTCGTTTGGAGCTTATCACTGGTGATGTAATGTTTCCTCTGTAAGAAGCTTGCAATGGAGCTGCATCAAGCAGGCCTAAGATGCTCAAAATTTTCAACCTAAGTCATGTGATGGAACACCTGGTATGAACATGACAAAGCAGCATGTGCTGTCCAGTGAAACTTGAAAATTGTCGACAACTCGACGTGTTGTTGCTCTTTATTAGTGAGTGGGGCGCACCTCAAGCTTGTGTCTCAAGCATGTCCTCTCTTATTTCGCCTCACAGAGTATAATTCAACACGACCTCATCCCGGTCATTCTTAAGCTCAACTTGCCATCTTAGTCTCATGGAACATATATGAAGTCATGAGCCTCTGATTTTATGACTGGATATTCCATTACCAGTTCATCCATTGGGAGAGCACATTAGTCGGAACCATTCCCAACGCGATAGGAGTATCCCAAGGATCACCTCATCTTGCACAACGAGAGACCCAAAACCAACATTGTTGAGGAGCAAGTCATCAAACAGCACGGTCATCTAGCATCCTGCAAAGAGAAAGGACATGGGTGACGGACCGGCCAGTCGCGGCCCCGGTTCTGCCCCTAGCAGCCCCGAAACAACCTACCCATCCGGACGACGAACCGGACCCGGGGTCGGAGCCGGCCGCGGAGGCCGTGTAACACCAACCACACTAGCCCCTTTAACCACGTCGACCAGCACCACCACTCCCTTTCGCCATCAATCAGTCCGCATTCAAGAGCCCCTTGAGCGGCGCCCTCTCCTGGCCCAGCGCGCCACCTTCCCGCACACCCTCGACGGAGAAGTTTATGCCTGCGGCGGCAGCTACGGCGCCAACGACGACGATAACAACAACAACAACCCTTCTTATAGCAGCAACAGTAATCATCATGCCCCGCACCGCGACCTGCCCGTCTATACCACCATCCACCGCATCCGCCGCGACATCATCTCGGTCGTCGAGGACTACCTCTCGCTGGACCAGCTGCGCGACGTGCGCCTCAACGTGAGCGTCATTCGCCCGCTCGTCGACAAGTTGTACGAGCAGGACGACATCTCCATCGTCTATTGCCTGCTAGTTAACCGCGCCCAGTTCCTGGCCGAGCAGGCGCACCTCAGCAACCGGCAGAATGTGAATTTCACGCGGGCCATGCTGTGTGAGCTGATCGCGACGCGGATCTTGAGGCGGTTCAACGAGGATAATGAGGAGCCTGGGGGCGGTGGCAGGAATCTATTGGTGCTGGCGCATATCCTGATTGCTGGGTTTGAGCCGTTCCAGAACGCGCCCGAGGAGATTCGCCGCGAGGTGGGAGCGTCGACCGCGCATCATCGGACGTTGCCCGCGCTCGAGGTGGCGATTCTGAGTGAGAGCCGGATCTTCTTGGCTAGTACGAGCTGCCAGAAGATGTGAGTGTTCCGTGTTCTGATCATGGTTGTAGGATGCTTGATGGCTGGTGACTGATGTTGAGAAGTGTCGATGCCATCTATGAGGGGAGGGTCGTTTATACTCCGTCCAGCTTCATGGATCTTATACCGGACCGATACAAGCAGCGGCCTATCTCGCTGTACAACCCACGAGAGGGGCCCCTGCTCAACCACTACCGCCTGGTGGTGCCGCGGACGAGGAAGTACCTCGAGATCATGCACTTTGTGGTGCTGCTGGGGTTGTACCTCGCCTTCATGAGCGAGCGGGATGCCACGATGATCAGCGATCTCGAGTTGTGCTTCACTGTCTATGCCTGCGGATGGGTGTTGGACCAGTTTGCGACGCTCCTGGCACATGGGTGGTATGTGGCGTTCTCGATAGGTGATGCTTGATGAACAGCACGCATTGGCTAACGGTCTCAGGGACGTGTACGCCCAGAATTTGTGGTCTTTTCTAGATGTCACCTTTGCCATCATCTACTGGGTCTACATGGCCCTCCGCGTCTACGGTTGGTGGACGGGGAGCGTCGAGGCAGGCCAGCAGGCCCTCGACGTGTTGGCCATGGGTGCCCCGGTGCTTATTCCCCGCCTGGCGTTTAACCTGCTTTCCGACAACCTAGTGTTTCTGTCTCTTCGGTCCATGATGTCGGATTTTGCGCTGCTGTCTCTTTTGGCGACGTGGTGCTTTCTCGGCTTCCTGCTGTCGCTGCTCTGGCTGGGTAATGGCAGTTTTGGCGCTGCGTAAGTTGACCTGGCTGCGAAACGGGACGGTTACTGACAGCTTGCAGGACCATCAGCAAGTGGATGATTTACATCTGGTTTGGCTTGGACGGGTCAGGGATTCAGCACTCGGTCGGTTCCCTGAAAGTTCGTTCCTCTCCTCCTACTAACGCGCGCAGATCGAGTTCCACCAAATCCTTGGCCCCTCCCTCATGGTCACGTTCGCCTTCCTCGGCAACACCCTTTTCTTGACCATTCTCGTCTCGATGCTGTCCACCACGTTCAGCCACATCGTCAACAACGCTCCAGCCGAGATCCAGTTTCGCCGCGCCGTCATGACCCTCGAGGGCGTCAAAGGGGACGCTATCTTCGCATACCCTCCGCCCTTCAACATCCTAGCCATTCTTATCATGGTCCCGCTCAAGTTCTGCGTCTCTCCGCGCTGGTTCCACAAAATTCACGTCATGTCGGTCCGCCTCATCAACCTACCCATCCTGCTCGTCATCGCCTTCGCCGAGCGCAGCTCCCTCTCACCGCACAAACCCACACCCCTATCCCCGGCGCCCAGCGTCGCCAAGGGCCACCCGGTTCTCACCAAACTCCGCCGCCGATTCTGGGACCGCTGGCGCATCACCAGCCACAGCGACATCTCGACCGTCTTCGAGGTGCCCCTCCCGGACTCGGTGCTCAACGAGATCGCCGCCGACGACGACCTGACGAGGCACCTGATCCGCAGGCAGTTCGCTTCCTCGAGCAGCAAGCACTCGCCGGTCGAACATCAGCACCAGCCACTACCGCAACCCTCACCGGTGTTGGTGAAACCCGGACCGCAGCAGCAGTGGCAGCAGCCGCAACAGGGCGGACAGAGGGCGGGCAGGAGGAACAGCATTGCGCCGTTTCCGGGTTTGAGGGCTGAGTTACAGGGCGTGCTGAGCGAGAGCGACGAGGTGACCGATATCACGGCGCGGTTGGAGGCGCTGGAGGGGAGCATACGGCGGATCGAGCTGTATTTGGGGAAGTTGGTGGGCGGCGGGGCGGGTGCAGGTGCGGGTTTGGTGAGCAGTCCCGTGAGTGCGGAGAGCGATGGGGAGGAGGCGGTTGAGGATGACAGTTCTCCGGCGACGGAGGAAGTGGATAGGACGACGAGGAGGAGGTCGTTGTCGTTGGCCGAGTTGAATCGAGAAGCGGAGGAGGAGTGAGAAGGCAAAGAACGGTGGGCTTGCATTGCGAGGAGTTCGGAGCGGTGGGTCTGAGCTTGCGTCTGATCCGTTTGGGACATACAATGAACAGTTCATTGCTTGCAGGTATTGTTGAGTCTATTGACTTCAGATCACACAGTTGCAGCCACGTATGACATCGCCCGGCAACCAACGATATCGGCGGTTCTTAACACAAGCCTTCGACTTCCGTTCCCGAAACTCTTGCAGATTTCCGCCAACTCTACGATTCCGAGTCATTTCCATGACCTCGAAAGAACTCATGCATTTGAACAATCCGATCTCGATAAAGAGCAGATATCAACCTATAGAAACACTTACCAAACCCAACACAGCAAGCTCAACTCGGCCAGCCAAAAGCGCAAAAAAGACACTGTCTCAGAGATGTGCGTAGTCACCCACTACCGCGACTTCCATTGCCAGCACCGCTGGGCTGCAATCGCCATACCCTGCTACCCCGGCATGGGCTTCGACAGCTGCCCGACGTTCATTGATGGCCAGGTAAGGCCGCTGCCGCCACGGCTGGTCGCGCAGGGGGAGCTGTGTCCTCAGTGGTGAGTTCGGCGACTTAAATGCACTGCCTTGACTTTCGCATACCTCGCTAGGACTAGAAAGGGACAAGGGGGAGTGGGACTGAAATGAGTGGACTGGCTAACCGTGTGATGTAGTGATCTCAACGGAGTGTATGACCGCAACCAGATCCGCATGGTGAGCAAGGTCAAATATGGGTTTCGGTGGGGGTTGGGGCCGAATAAGACGGACCCGGGGTGTGATGTTGCGTGCTGTATGATGTAAAGGGGAGTCTGGGTGGTTCGGGTATTGGGCAGGGTTATGGGAAGGAGGGAGTTCCGGCCAAGGAGAGGCTAGAGGATGGGTGGAACAAGGGAAAAGAGGGTGATGTCCAATAGCTATTGCTGATACTGGGTGGATTTCTCTTTTGAAAGGGCCTCAATTCCAGTCTTGGATACAAAGGTTTATTGAAGACGGGTTTGAGAGACCTCTTGGGACCCATACTATCGTGTTGTAAGTTAATGAACCACAACCGTGAAATATATTGAATGGCACCTTGCCCATCGCCTGGAAGTCGATATGAGTCTGCACAGGCTATCTTTCAGTGCATCAATTCTGAAGTGTTCGGCAAAACACAATGTCCTGCTAGGGTTGATGAGGGGTGTTGTGGTCTGGTCAGTAAAGCACGAGACACCGACCTAGAATCTCACCACCGAAGTCAAGTGAAGGTGCTGTTGGTGAGATACTGTTTGTTTTCTGTTCGTTACCGAGGTTGGGTGATGAATGCGATTTAGAATCAGTTTCATCCTAGCCCTGTCATTCACTCTCCCCAGGTGACCCACCCGTTGGAATTTCAGTTTTCAGTTTGTGGCGCTCACCTCAGACTCGGGCTGCCTTTATACCTCACCAAATCCGTCAAAAGTGAAGCCATCACCATCCACCACCCCAACCAACCCACCTTTTAGCAGCCTCCACCCACAGTTATCGTTCAAAACACCCCAGACCTCCAAGATGCTCTCCACCCCCTCCACCTCCCACGTCCCGTACGAGCGCGTCTACGAGCCGGCCGAGGACTCCTTCCTCCTCCTCGACACGCTCTCCTCCTCCTCGGAAACCGCCTTCCTCTCCCAACGCTTCCCCTCTACCCCGGCCCAAGGGCCTTCCTCACCGGCGCCTCTCATCCTCGAAATCGGGATCGGCTCAGGCGTCGTCCTCGCCTTCCTCACTGCTCACGCCCAAGCCCTCTTCGCCCGACGCGACATCCTCACCCTGGGCATCGACATCAACCGCTTCGCGTGCGTCGCCACGGCGCAGACCGTGGCCAAAGCAGTCGCCGAGGCTGAAGTGGAAACCGAGAATACCGCTACCGCCTCCACTACTACGACAGCCACCAGCGACCCCAATCTGGGTGGGAATGCCAGTGGAAGTGGCAGTGGAAATGGAAATGGCAGTGGCAGTAGCAGTGGAGCGGGCTATTTCCTCGGCACAGCTCAAGGCGACCTGACCAGCGCGGTCCGGCCAGGACAGGTCGACGTGCTGGTGTTCAACCCTCCCTATGTTCCCACCGCCGAGCTGCCGTCGTTGCCGCCCCGATTATTGGGAGGAGATACCGATGACAAAGTGACGCGAGAGAAGAAAACGACGTACAAAGAGGACTCGACTTTGCTGGCGCTGTCGTACGCGGGCGGGCGTGACGGGATGGAGATTACGGAGAGGTTGATTGCGGCGCTGCCTGACATCTTGTCTAATCGGGGCGTGGCGTATCTGCTGCTTTGCGCGCAGAACAAGCCTGACGAGGTGAAGGGGAGGATCAGGGGGATGAAAGGAGGCGGGCCGTGGAGAGCTGAGACGGTCGGGACGAGCGGGAAGCAGGCCGGGTGGGAGAAATTGCAGATTGTAAGGATATGGCGGGAGTAAGGGGGATTAGATTTGGGAGGTTTATATGCTTGATATTTCGCCTTGGTGAGCAGGACGGCTCACAAGTTGGCTCTATGTCCGCGATATAGATATGCCATTGCCAAGCAGACCCCCCTGGTATTTTTCAACCCATCCTAGAACGCCATACATATGAATGCCACCTCCAAAGCGGCCGTGATCAACAGGACAAGGGAGTCCCGTGTCAGCCGAAACTAGACCGGCACATCTCACAATCTGGCCAGCGGTCCCTTCCATTCTTCTGGGCCTGCACTCGCGATAGAACCAAGCCGACGCATGCTTATGTAAATGCTGTATGCGGCCGCCCAAGATTATGCCTCCATGCACCCTTTCACGCGCAGCGCAGCGCGCAGCGGAACCGGCAGAGAGAAGAGGGAAGCGCGCCCACCAATACTTCCGCCATAGCAAGCCCCATTCCACAACTCCATGACAGCAACGCTCTAACCCCTCCCCCTCCCACGGCCCCTTCCCATTCCCCTCCCCCTCCCCCTCCCGCCGCGTCCGCCCCTCCCGCCGCGGTCAGCCTCCTTGCGCGCCTTGTTCTTGGGCTTGGGCGCGTCGTCGATGAGCAGCGTGTCGAGCGGCAGCGAGTCGGGCAGGATGAAGTAACGGATGGTGCTGCCCCGGACGTTGAGCGTGTCGAGCGGGATTGGGTCCTGGCCCCTGGGCGTCATCTTGACGTTGCGCAGCGCCGTGTTCATCTGCGGCGACACGGACGCGATGGTGCCGTGCACAATGGTGCCGTTTTTGAGCTCGATCGTGACGGTTTCGTTAGCGCATTTCATGAGGAACCTGGGTAGGATTGTTAGTCAGATTTGAATGTCACATTTGTTTGTTGAGAGGTGTGGTGCCGTCGCTGCGGCAGGCTTTTGGTGGGTAGAAGTGGGTGGAAGCAGTGTTGATCGAAGAGAAATGTGGCTTACCTGACCAACTTCATCTTGACGGATATGAAAAGACAGGTATCTGCTCCAAAGAAACAATCCGTTGTTGGTGTGTAGGTGTGGTCGGAATTGTTGATGTTGTGCGATAGTCAGTTATTTCGTTGCAGTGTGAAGCTTCAGCCTTGAGCCTGGTGGAGCTTCAGCCATGGCTGGCCGCCAAGTTTGAATGAGATCCCTGGTCACGTGATTTGCGCTCGTTATTCCACTCGCCCTGACCATCCATGCTTCTGGCTGCAAAGCCCCTGCAGAAATGGCTCTAAGGTCTGCACGAGCCATAAGTTATTGCATGGATCATCACAATGCGCCTTGACGAGCGGCTTGAGCAGCACAAAGCATCGGTACTGCCATACCTATTTTGCTCCGTGGTGCGGGTTATGTTCATGAGCAGCACAATGGTTTTTTGCAGCCAAATGAGCCAACAATGCGGCTTCACTAGCTATTCTTCAAGGAGGAAGCTTGAGTGCAGTTTGGTATGCAACCAAGTACCTAGGCTTTCATCGTAGTTGGGGCCCATCAGCGATTAACAGGAGCGGGTTTCACTGCATGGGTTGCATGCTAGATGTTTGCTGCTCAGCTGTATGGAAACGACAGAGCTGTTGATGAGCTGCTGCCGCTGGCCCAGGCCCATCGCAAGTCCATGTTCCCTGGCAGCTTGGCTAGAAGTATGTACATTGCAGTCATATCAGATTGAATGGCGCCACGCTATGTTCTGTTCCCTCGCTGTCAAACGGCCGTCGTACCTCGTAATAAGCCAGCCAAATATGGCTACTTCCTATTTGTCCTTCTCATTTTCGTTTTCCGACACCTTCTCCCACTCATCCTCAGTACTGACAGTGCTCTTCTGCCCTTGGCTCGGACTCGGAGTCTCCTCAATAGCTCTATGCTTCAGCTCCCCGCGCGCCTCTGCCGCCTCCACCTCCGTACTGACAGCCGCAGCCGGCTTGTTTGTCGGCACTGGTAGGGCCCTGCGCAGACTCGCCGTGGACGTGGCCGCCTCGACTTCGGTCTCGCTGTCGTCTGACGACCCCGCCGCCGCCGGTGGTGGTGGCCGGGCTACCAGGGCGCGCCGCGTTTTTTCTTCTTCCTGCTGCTGGTGCACCTTGAGCTCGCGCGCAAACCAATTGATGGCCGCCCAGAGACCGCCGCACAGCACCGACAGCACGACGAAGTGCACGCTGTAGGTTGCGAAGAGCAGGGCGGCCAGCACGATTTGCAGGGCGGCGAACGTGACGTTTGTGGCGACGAGCAGGGTGGGCGTCGGGCCCGGCGTGAAGATAGACTCCCAAAGCTCTTGAAAGAAGGATGCCATGGCTCCGAAAGATGGTCGGTTAGGAGGAGTCTTGAGGCTTCGAAGGTTATTCAGACACCGAAGTACGGTGACCAGAGTGGGCTGGCGCAGGGTGGGCTGACCTTGATGAGTGTGCCGCAAGTCAAAGTCGTACGAGCGTCTGAGTTTAATTCTCAATGCGACATTTGAGGTATGTAGGCGTAGGCACAGGGAACTGTATAACTGCACTGTCAACATAGGATATCACGGGCCGGAAAACGTGGCCATTTTAAACAGCCCACCGGGAATTCGGCAGCCTGAAACCTGACAGTGGGTGGTACCTGTATGGCACAGTTGCGGAAAGGCCAGACAACACATGGCACACACAGACGACTCACTCTAAACTTGGACCACGTGGTTTGTTCGTTTGGGTTGAAGTAGCGAGGAAAACAGCGTGTCAAGCCGCGGCAGATGGAGAAAGGGGATGTGGTCGGGCACAGATGACGACGCGACAACGCCGTCCCGCCGATCGGACGAGACGTGCACCTCTCCGTATCAGCCGCGCCAAGCCGCACAACCGGAGCCGCAGGGTAGGCAGGGAGCAGAAACAAATGGGATTCTAACTCGGCCTTCTGGAGATTTCCGGACAACAGATCACGATGAGGAATCCAATACAACAGAGGCTCTTTATACTCGCAGCGGATTCGGACTGCGCTTCTGCTGTCCTTTGCTGCCCAGCATGCCGATGCAACCGCGGGGAGGGCAGCAGACCCAGACGGGAAGTTGGGGTTTGTTTTGGACCTATGGCGGGGTCTTTGCATGCAATGATACGCAAGGTACGGACCACTAAAGCCCTACACAGGAAGCCGAGGCGAAGGAAATGATGGGCGGTTCCGGAGTCTCAATTGATCAACATAATATTCTCAGGGAGTTGTTATGAACACAAGGATTGAACGGCACGTTGTCATCTCTTGCTTTGGGCGACATAACCCACAGAACTGGAAAGTTTGTTCGGTCATAATATGCTAACCCACCCTATTTTACGGATAAAATAACAAGCATTTACGGATCCGTACACTTTCGGATATGGTAAGGTTACTAGCTGCCTGGCGCCATCTCCGCTCGCCGTTCACTTCCGGATGGATCCCTCCACGACTCATAACCCAAGCTTCAGATCCCATCCTGATCGTCAATGAACGGTTCGGTACCAACACCTGGGAAACATCGATATAACAAGGCCGCAGAGGCTCATCACGGCACTGGCAGACCCGTCATACTCCGGTGGCATAGTTAAAATTTCGAAACTGCGATCGCCTGACCGCGCGCCCAGATCTCCGGCGCGTTGCGCCATCGCCGTCTGCATTGGCTGAAGCCTGCAAACAGCTTCCTCGTCTCCACATTTAGCACCTAGACGGCAAAGTCACGCCAACAACACCAGCTGCATCCATACACAGACAACTTGACAGTTGGGATCCGGCGCCGTCACGACGATACCCTAGCATTCTGGGAGCACCTCCGCCGCTGACCGATCCTTCATCGATTTTCCGAACAGGTTACGACACGGGGGATGCGGGCGCCGTCGATGAGCTGAGCGGGACGTGGTCTCCACCATGGACTCCCCAACCAGCGCAGCGGGTTCAACCGAAGAGCGGACGATTCGAGTCGTTGCGCAGCATGTCAGAGAGAGAGCCCAGAAATGCCAGACTGCCTACCCCCTCAAACGGCCCCTGAGTCTCTTGGAACTCCCCGTCGACATTCTGCAACTTATTGTCAGGGAGGCATGTAACTGCACTACCGTTGCATCAAAGATTATTACTTACTGATCTGGTCACGTATAGATCACCCATACGAACGACCTCACAGCGCTTGCTCTGGTCAACTCGGCCCTCTACAACCTCGCCATTCCACATATCTACTCGCGCTTCGACATAGTGTGGCCCGATGGGCCGATCGGGACCACTGAGTCCAAGAGCGTCGACGCCCTAACCTACGGACTCTCGACGCTCTGTCTTGGAAGTACATTCGCGCGCACCCTGAGCAACAATTTCCATCCGAACACCCCACGACTGTCCAAGCTCGTGGACAATGACTATGCCAAGTACACCAGGAAGTTCTCCCTGGGCAATGGCCCAAGCAATTGGGTTGCCGACTACGCAGTGTATAAGGAAAGCGGCAAGATGCTCGGTACCCTTGTGGCTAGCGCCATCACCAGGATGAAGAATCTCGAGACATTTGTTTGGGATATGCCCACGGGCGTGCTCTCCCGCGTCTTCGAAGCCCTCGCCTCGTTGGCCCATCAGCCGGACAGCGGGTGTAATCTAAGCCGCGTATGGGTGCGCTGGCACGACAGTTCCCAACACCCTGGCGAGTCAGGGGTTTTGAATCCCAACGATACTGTGAACGGAACCGCACTCGTTCCTCAAGGGAGCCAGCTCACCCCCGTTGGCATAATGCTGCCGCCAAACGCGTCGCACCCGCCTCCTCGACGACCGGTTCGGTACTCGGAATACCACTGTGAGTATCCCACCTTCAGCGTCCTGCCGCCGCTCAAGAGTCTGGCCGTGTTGGACATTGACGAGATTGGTTATCTGGACGAAATGGCGGTGCTTATCGAGCGCTCCAAGCATACACTCCAGGAGCTTAGAGTGGGCATCTCGGCCAAAGCTGCGAACCAGGCCTTCGCGCAAACTTGGGATGGGTCGGATCTGCTGCAGATAGACCACCAGGCACGGTGGCCGGGGGAAAGCACCATCGGAGACAGGCGACTGGGCGGTGTCCTGGGCGTATTGGTGGGCAAGATCTACGACATCCGGAAGCGCAGACCTCAGGACCAATTCGCCATTCCTGCTCTGGCTGACGAAAGCAGTCTGCCAATGGTTTCACAGGCCCCGATCGCTTTACAGGATCCAGTGAACGAGTCGTCAGAGTCGCAACAGCCCGATGGTATTGACGCACCCTTGCAACCGGATACGTCAGCAGAAGCCCGAGGCATGTTCAAGGGCCTTGAGTCTACCAAGGCCAGCGCCGTGGATAGGAAGAGACGGGAAGGCAAGCTCAGGCTACACACACTGGAGCTCGAACGTGTCGTGTTGTCCCTGCAAGTGTGCAGATATGCCATTGACTGGTCCGTCCTGACAAATTTGACGCTCCTTGACTGCGCTCAGCACGACAACCTATGGAAAATGCTGCGCAAACACTTCCAGCCAACGCCGGTGAGCGCGGCTTTGGGCACCGGCAGCAAACCGGCACCCGTCAATGCTCCTTTGCAGTACCACTTGACCCTCAAAGCGATCCACACCGACACAACAACAATGTCCCTGATCAATCTCATCAAAGAGACCCTCGCTCCAAACACGCTCGAGGTCTTGTTTCTGCAGGACCGCAAGCGCAGCACCGGCCCCCGCCCATCCCTAGACATCATCTTCAAGTTCGCCATCAGGCGGCACGCTGCCAGCCTGCGCAAGCTGCTCCTCGACAGCTCTGCCAAGCCGACCGGCGACACCATCCGCTGGCGCCAATGGGCCCTCACCACGGAAGTTCTGTTGTATGTCACGAGCGGCCGCATGAAGAACCTGCGTGAGCTGGCTGTTTCGATGCAGTATAAGGATTGGGTGAGTCCTGGATTTCCTACCCCCGATAACCTGAGAAAAAGATTCGTAATTGACAAACGCGGTGCTTGGATACAGCACACGTTCCTTCAGCGGCTCCCCAATTTTCCGCAACTGCGCTCCCTCCATATCCCCTACCTCGCCGACCACCCGGCCGGCGGCAGCTGCGACCCCCGCGACCTGGCGCTGTCGATTGTCGACATTGTGGCGCTGCGGCCCGAGATTAGGCTGTGCTATGTCGGGATCGGGGCGAAGTGCTTTGAGATTCTGGAGTCCAGGGAGGACATGACGAAGGTTGGGAGTGCTATGAAGGGTGAGGTTGGCGGTGATGCTGCGGGTGGAAGTGGAATGAGTATGCCTGCTGCGCCCGCTGTTGGTGTGTTAAATGGGGTTGGTGGTGGTGGTGTTGAGGCTGGGTTGGATGGGGCTGAGCCGGAGTATGACGTTGATTCTGATTCTTCTTCTGAAGCCGAGTCTGGTGAGGAAGGGGAGGAAGAGGGCGCCCAGAACGCTGGGGGCGGGGATGAGCTTGACGCGGAGGAGGCGGGCTCAGAGGAAGGTGGTGTGAATGGGAACGAGACATGGGATAACACCCCTACAACAGCCACGTCGGATTCGGATGAGACGCAGAGTGAGGATGAGGATGGAGACGGGGACGTTGAGGATGATGCTGCAGGTGCTGGCGTGACTGCGGCTGGGAGTGGGGCCGCAGTCGGGGGAGGGGTCAATACTGGTGCGGAGGGGGAGGACGAGGACGACGGTGACGGGTTTGTTGAGCTGGGATGCGGGAGGGTCAAGATGAATCTGAGGGAGATCTTGTTCTATGATGACAAGGTGGCCATTTTCAAGGCGAGACATGGAAAGTTGTGAGCTTGAGGGACTAGGATTGGGTTCATGGATTGGTTTGGCTCATTGGGATGGTTCTGGCACGGTGTTTAAAGGATGGGTCGCGCGGGTTTTGCTTCGGGCGAAATGGCTTACGGAGCGGTGAGGGAGTGGACTTGATTTGCCTCTTGGCTTGACGAGGGAGTTCGAACGTAGAAAAGATACCTGGTGAATCTGGTTGTTATATAGCTTACTACATACCCCACAGCATTTGATTTGCATGCCTTGCAAGTTACTTCCTTGCTTGGCATCAGATTTGATTCCTACTGTTTTGGGGTGAAGAACCCGGGAGGTTGTAGGTCTCAGTGACGGGAGCCAGTGTGCCAAGGGCATTGCAGCTGCGTTGTGGCCTGAGTATCCGTATGTTTAGTCCAGACCTCGTGTAGATTGCCCGGTACGTTGGTGTTAGCTGCTCTGCCAGGTCGGTAGTCGGCGGCTGAAGCATTGTCGGTTGGGGTTCAGGGGCTAGCATCATTCGATTCCTTCCCCCTTTCGTTGCTCCATGGCCCTTTCTATTGGCACATAAGATGATTGAGTGTGAATCAGCAAACACAATACTGACCAGACCCGTAATCAGCCTTCAGCGAGCAATTTTGGGGACCTCGGCTTCTCGGCGACCGAGTCAGAGAGAGATGTCGAGGAAGGCTGGTTCGGGCAGAGGGATCAGCATTGCCACCGGCAAAGACGGCGCATGGGAAGACTCTAGCATGATTTCTGCTTTGTTGCCTGCCATGTGCCGTTCACGACACTACAAACGCTACCGAACATTGACCGGGACGGTTGGCTCGGGTCTGTGGCTCTGGATGCTGATTAGGCACAGTGGCGGGGACAAGCACGCAGTGTTATTGAATATTCAAGCCTTGACCTCGTGTCTCTCGCTTTGTGACAGAGCCGGTAACGCCGAAATTCTGTGGTTTCTGACTCGAACCATGAAGAGGCACAGCACCGCCAGGGGGGTGGCACGATCCTTGTTTTAACCATGGTCTGGGTTGTTAATGTACCGAAATGCTGCGAGATTAATGAGAAAGCAGCAAGATGGCATTCCAGAACGCCAGATCCCAGTATGGCTTGAGCAAAGTGAGCTTCAAAAAGCAGAACAGCGGGGCCACATGGAAAGTAACTGCCGCTACGGAGAATCCATTCGGAGGAAGCTTGACCACTGAATGTTTTATCTTGAATAACCTTATGTGTAATCCCTAGAATCCCTGGTTGCTGTCCACCGGAAATCGTTAAGGAGACAGGATCAAAAGCATGCGGCAAGGAGGGGGCGCCAGGAGTCAAGCAGAGCACATCAGATAGTGGTTTGATGGTGTCGTTTCACTAGACCCAGGGGCCAAGAAGATCATCAAGCTCAGTCCCAGTACCACTACGTGCTGCAGTCGACAGTAGTACCCTGGTGTTTGACCCCTTTTCTAGAGTTGAGACTCGGTCTCATGCGAGCCGGACTGCAGTCCAAATAACCTTCTTGACGTATCCCGGCTTGTCGGTGAGTTCGTTGATGAGGTAAATAGGGAAACAAGCTTGTCTCTGCGGAGAGGGACGGTGTCCCCAATCCTTTGATGGGGAAGATTGTGGCCGCCGCAGGGGTCTGCAGTGAATCGTCATGAGCCTGACCTTGACTTGGGCGCGGCCCATGGCCGGTGACACACAGCCGCAAACGGCAGATGCCTTTACTCTTCTGCCCTGCTTCAAGAAACAAGGGTGTGATGGTTCATTGGCCTCACGGGGCTACCATTGGCGGTCAGTTACGGGGGTCTTGAATCAAGTTGAGACCCCTTTCACGCCACATCGGTCATTCCAACGTCTCAACCCGCAAACACAGCCCTGACCCAACCTTGAACAATATGCCTTTTCGGTCGGGTCAGTCTCATCCCCATAGCCGAAGACAGATGAAAACCTGGGATCCCTCCAATTGCCTTCTCAACACAAGGTGCCTTCGCGCCACATTCCTACTCGCTTCAGGGACGAGGAACCGCCTACCGGACTTCTTCCGCACAATGCAACATGAGGGCGGAAACAAAAGCCTAGCCAAGCTGGACGCAGTCGTCAACCAGCTTCTAGTACCCATAGCAGACCCCTCACGGCTGGGGAAGAAAGCATCAACCTTCGAGACGAGGAATTGGACATCCCGGCAAGCTCCGGTGAGCGACAGGGGGTACTAGGCTTGGGACGAAGGTAGGAAGACAGTCAGATGCCAGTGAGTGCTGAGCCGACGGTCTTGCGTGTACGTCCCCATTCGAACAATACGCTCAGCCTGTTTCTGTGCATTGTCTCTTGGGCGGAGAGTAACTACCTTGGTCGCGGCATCATAGGGAAGCTCGGAAACTCACTGCATGTAGCCAACATAGCCACCAATCTCCATCATCCTCCCCGAGTCGAAAGCACCCTTCACCAATATATCACACAACTGACTCCCACATACAAGTAAGAAAAGATTTGATCTTTCAGCATCATTGACCGCAAAACCGAAGGAACAAGATCCGTAACCAGCCCACAGCCGCATATCAGACCGACAACAACACAGCGGAAGCACGGCAGGCACACTAGCCGGGGCACCGGAGCGCCTATGACCCGGAACCCGAGAACGGAGGTGGGCCGAAACTTGACCACCTAACTGCCGCGCCTCGTAGGGCTGATAGACGAACATGACGGGCACACAGCATCCTGATCTGCCGAAGGGAAAAGCAAGGTCTTGCATGTTTGGGTGAGAGACAGGAAGAATCAAGTTCTTTGGCAACACCGATAGACCAGAACGGTGGGTTAAGGGGATGCAATGTCTTCCTGGCCATGAACTACCTTAGTACCCAAACATGACCACAAAGCATGTACTACTTAGTGGCAAATTCTCAGCAGCATGTTGGAGCGAATAATAAGAAAAGGAAGAAGTGTCAAGTTCGGAAATACCGAGTGAGCCAGCCATCAGCCAGCTCTCGAACCGGCCGGCTCAGTTGGGCCGCTTACAGAACCGGACTTCGGACTCGGGGCCATGCTCGGACTGGATTGGGATCAGCCGATCGGATGATCATGACAAAAGCAAGCTAGCCAGCCAGCTGACTAAAGTGAAACGAAACCGAACAAACGGAGATGACAAAGCTTACCTTACTCACTCATTCCAACCCAGTCAACCGCGCGGGTACGTGCCCAACCCATTGCACTCCCGTCTACCCCAAAATCGTGCGGGTGTTGCTAAACGCCGGCAACCGGGCTGGCAGAAAAAAAATAATATAAAAAAAAAGGCCGGGGGGATATCAGGGTGTGAGCGATTTTGGGCACCCGGGCGAACTAGACGTTGTGTCTTGCCTGCCTTACAAGGCTGGTAGGATCGCGAATTGACTTCTGACGTCGTGGGAGGGGTAGATCGTCATATCAGCAGGCCGGACGAGCTGGCTGCATATCGCTTTGACCGCTTGGGATGGTACGCGGCTGCCGGTCGCGAGGCTGTCAGAACCGCGATGCGCATCAAGGAATGGTTGATCAAGTACTGCCAGAAAGCTGAAGCGAGCGCGTCGCGTCAGAGGCCTGCACGGAACCGCCGAGGTACGGAATACTGTCGGAATCGGAGATCATGTAACCGTGATCAACCGGACTAGACGACTGCACGGATGCGCGGGACAAGTCTGCTTATGCTGGCTACCATTGGTGAGTAGAAACGAGATGCCGTCATGCGGTATCTTGAATTTCTTCCGCTTTACCTGTCGCAATCGGGGCGGGGTTTACCAGCTGAGAGCATGCAAGGACTTTGCAGATATGGAGAACTGCCATTTTATCGTCACTGCATGCAGTCAGAGGTAGGCCTGTGAGGTTCGAGGTGGGAGGGCACAGTCGCCAGGAAAGTCGTCATGCGCAGTGGTAATAAGCAGCTGTGCGGAAGCGATGTGACGAGATGAATCAGAGGTTAGAGAGGGGTAGTCTGGTGCGCTGCTCAGAGCGACTGGGCGACGAGCTTCTGATGAGGGCGTGGTGTCGTAGTGGACGGTGTTCCCGAAGCAGACTTAAGATTGTGTGTGTCAGTTGACACATACTCCGATGCGGCGCTGCGGCGTCGAGCGTGCGGAGAAGTTGAACGTCTGTCACGGTTGTCGAGCGCCTTACACGGCATTGGTGTCTGAACTGTGGTTCCTGAGGTTTCAATGGCTGTTGAACGCCGACGCGGCGTGCATCTGACAAGAGCACATTAGTGGATCTCGGCCTGCTGGTCGTCTACGCGAAGCTTGGTGGGAATAAAATTCGGCCAAGGACAAGTTCCCAGCGCACACACCGGTATAAACGAAATACGCCGAGAAAGGCCCCCTCAAGGCGCTGTATGTAGCTGTACCAGGTGACCGGTGTGTCGCATACGGTACTCAGTCTAACGAACGACGAATACTGCATTTGAGCCGTGCACAAGGGCGGCTGCGCTTGCTGGAATAGCAACGCCGGATATCGGGAGGCCCCGTGGCATGACATTCTCAAACCCAAGTACGCTGTTGCGCTTGGAAACTGGCCGACCGTCCGTGGACGAGGGCTGGGTGTGGCGCCGGGCCCGAGATCAGTTCGGAACCGGGCCCGGCCGATTTGATGAGTGACGACGGCCAATCGGAACCCGGAATTACAGTCCCAAGCTATGCCCGTCCTGGAAAGCCACTTTGGCCCCCAAACACGCTTCCTTGGGCCGCGGGATCATCGGAAAACGGACAATGATCTGCTGTTCACGCTGTGTTTCTAGGTTGGTTTGTCGGATCTCTCGATGCTCTCTCTCACATGGCTCGCCGCTATGCGGAAGAGTTGGAGGTGGGGGAACGGGCAGCCACAAGCAGGACATGTCTGGATCTCAATGACGAGAAAACGCTGGACTTGTCGATACCGCAATTCCAGGTTATACTACCATGGTCTCGGGAGAGCACGCCGTCCAGCTGCCGTAATAAGCGCGCTTGATTCGAAGACGGCCTTGTGGGAACTGGCGCCATGCGTTAATATGCCGCTTGGCATCTGGATGGTGTGTGTAATGCAGCTGCGGACTCGAACAAATCTGACACTAACTGCCCCGACGTGGAGGGTCATTGGACTGATTAGCCGCCAGAATGCAGCCACCACATGGTTGCATCATCCACCGGCGCCATGCAGGAGCGAAGCGACGGAGAAAACCTAAGCTGGGAGTCGGCGGGCGGAGGGAAGCTCGAGCAGAGGGAGGCGTTGCAATGGCGAGAAATGAGGAAAGTTCCAATGGGCCGGCAAGCGTCCTGACTGCCTGAAAATTCTCGGCATCGGCAAACTGTCTATCCAAGCACTGCCATCGAGCCAACGGCGTAACTTATGATTCTGAGACAAAGGGTAAAGGCGCCGTGCCGCGGGCCGCAGCATTTGGGTTCTCACTGCTCGATGTGCTACAATTTGCCGCGTGCTAAGTCCGATTTCTGAGATCCTGGTTCCGATATGGGGTGATGTTTCCGCGAGATTGACATTCAGGCAGCAGAATAAAAAGCCGCTAAACCCCGGAAGTTAGGTTGTGGCACGACCCGGATACCAGCCGGGGGTTTCCACCAGATGGGCTGAGGCTTGTCCAGGCAGGGCTGGGGTGTCTTGGGCACACTCCCAGGCACGCGGCTGCCCTGAACGCCCGTGGCTCGTGCACGGATGACCACGTGGTATCCATAACTACGTCCGTACCGCAGTATCCGTACGTTACCCAACTCCCGTCCCTGTTGAGAGAAGCAAAAGAACGGTTGGCTTAAAAAAAAGAACATTCTTGTTGACGGATGCAAAGGCCTGGAGCATCAAGGTCATCGAGCTCTTATCGCCGTTCATATCATCTTATGTAATACTGTATGCATCTTTAGCTGGAAACGTCGTGTTCCCGGGAGCAGGTTTGGGGGCCGTAGGCTGGGTAGTGGAGCCCCAAACCATGACTCCTTGCCCTCGTCTGGATCGGTCGGGTTGGTTCGAAACGGAGTAGCTAGATGCAAATATCGGGGCATGCGGTACAAAGATAACGGAATGAGCTAAGATTCGATTTTGTGGCCAATCAGTTCCGTTCCGCATCAGACCAGCCGGGTTTCTCTGCTGTCCCTGACTCGTCGGTTGCTCAGGGGACCGGCACATCAACGAACCAAAGCATCTGGATATCGCAAGCGAACCCCAAACGTAAATGTTCAGCTAACTGGACGGTCCTTATACCAATAGCCCGGCTCAGACCCTTCGACAATCAGGCATACACCTCCGTACGGATGAACCCGACCTCATGGAGCCACGTTCACTCGCATACCTCGCCAGTTTGGCTCATCTTTCCTGACGGGCTTTTGCGCGAATGTGGCTCATGGTGTTTGGGACTCCGAGACCCCACTGTACTAGTACTGTGCAGTACGGAGGTAATCTGTAGAAGTCTCGGCTATCACTCCTCCCCTTTTGAATTCACGTGCTCAACGTTATCGTGTAAGGTGGCACCCCAACATGCAGCTGCTCAGAGCTGGTCCCAGGAGGAGCAATAAACGCACCATGACAAGCGCCGGCGCTACGGTACTATGTAGGCGTGTCAGACGCAACTCTTCCCGTCATTGGGCCCCTTCACACAATTTCCACGCCATGGCACGTTGGGTCAGCAAGGACACTAGTGTCCAATTGAACTAGTCCGTGAAATCTGCTGATTGGATTTCAAGGGTTTCCGCGTTGGGAAGGTGTGGTGTTTGATTTCGCTCTCTCGTCTGTGTTAGCGGGGTTTTGCGACCCGACAAGCAAGGGCCCAATCAAGTGCCCCGGACCGCGCTCCGTTGCCAACACACAGCAGACCAGCAATGCTGCTGCTGGGCTCTCAGGCACGATGAGCTTCCTCGCTTTCTTGGGAGACTTCGACACAGAACTGGCCAAGACGTCGCAACTACAGTCGCAGGAGGTTGCGCAGGACGATATTCGAGACAAGCGGCGACCCCGGCGATGGGTAAAAAGTGCCGCACATGAGCAGCTTCTGGCACGCTGTGCCTGACCCTGGCAGGAAGTGCTGTCTTCCAGAACTCTCGGAGAAGAAGGAGCTGACGGCGACTTGGCGTTGAAGCTAACTTTGGCCGGCAAGGTTCTCACTACTAGCTAACACATTACATGGAATTTCCAAGCACTCGGGCCAGCTGGGCAGCTGGGCAGGAAGTCGCCGCCGCGCTTCTCTGTCTTCTAAAACGTCTCTCGGGATCCAAGGTACGGAGTACCCAGTACTCTAGCTTGGCTGCGTCGCTTGAGAGTCTCAATCACAGAGCCTGAAAAACGCCACTCCACAGAGCCTTGCGAAATGTGGTGGCCTAGCTGGCCCTGCCCACACCTCCACTGGTCGAGAGACGCGCGGTGAGGTGTTGCTTGCCGCCATGGCCGAACGTCCCTCAACCTCAGGCCGCATCAGCCATTTCATTGGCAGGGCCGATAAGATAAGGTATGGTGGTCTTATGGACTTAAGCGGGAAACAAACAACCACCCGACGACAGGGTTGCGGATCCTTCGCCGCCCCAATCTGCATCATTCACTTGTTTGCCCCGCTGCAGCTCCGCTCCTGTTCGAGCGGACATTTGCCTGCCAACTCTTCCAGTCCGCACGACAAAGCGTCGTGAGAAGACACTCGAGACTCAACCTGTCGTCAACTATATCAGACTTTCAAGGCGTTACCTGCTTCTCCCGTCCTTCCAGCTGCATGACACAACCCCCGACATACACTTTTCCCCTTGATAAACTTTCCGCATTTCGATGACCTTTCTCCTCTCGCCCCCAGTCGCTCAGAACCCCCACCCCTGTTTTTGCCTTGATCCTGCCCCGTTAATGGACTATTTCCCTCCCTGGGGACTCACACTTCCCGTCCCTGTTCCAGCAAGTCCTGCAGGTCCGGGGCCGAATGGACAGTGTGTGTCCCCCCTTGATTGAAGAAGGGAACAGCCAGCGATGGCTTGAACAAACGCCAGCCGCGCAAAGCGAGCAAGCAGCCGCGACCAGATAAGCAACGCCGGTGACAGGTCGGATGTGCGCGTCTATCAAGCACACACCGGCCATGTCTTCCATCCGGCAGAACACCTTTCGGAACCACGGCCGTGAGCCGGGCTAAGCGTGGTCCAGGTGCAACTCTGAGGCGTGGATAGGTCGATGCGTTGCCGTCTCTTCTACCCACGCAACCTTGTTTGCCGGTGGCCCTGTCCGGCCACGGCGCATTTTAGCTTCACCTGCTCCAAAGCGCAGCGAGCGGCACAGTTGTCCACAGACGAGCTTCAGAAATGCTGTAGCCTAAGAGCAGCCACGGCCGTTACGCCCCCCGCCGCTCCCTCGGCCTCGCGCGTGTTTTTTTTTTATTTGTTTGGTTTTTCTTTGCTTGTAGACTAGTAGAGGGGGATCCAATCAGCCAATGCTGTACAGGCCATGAGAAGAGACAACCGCCGCAGCAGAAAGCACCCAAGCGGGCGAGGCGAGAAGGGACTTATTCACTGTAACGGGGAGGTCGTTACTGATGTCGCAGGTCCATATACCAAGACTAACAAACCTCTTGCCGCCTCGGGGATACCACTGCTACACCGCACACACCATGCCTCGATGGTTTGTTGGGTCAGGCAGGGAAGGGGGGGTGCGGGCTTACCATACCTTGTGAGTGGTCTTGACCACCCCCGTTGCATTGCCAGTTCAAGTTCATGGTCCGTTCCACCCCTGTAGCCGGCCTTTTCTCATTTTGTCCACTTGCCGCAGGAGAAGCATGTTCCTGGCCAGCGATGTACATTCTATTCACCCCAGCTAAGGTAACGGTGCTCTTTTGCCTTGACCAGGGGCCACCCCATGCACCGCGACCACCATGGCATTGTGGGGTGTACTGCCTCATCGACTTATAAGCCCCTAGCTCATCCAGACCCCTTCTCCATGATCTCTGAGGCTGAGGGTGCATCTGAAGTTCGGGCGACCCAAAGATAGATCATCGCCGTCGTCGAAATCTGTCTACCTGATCTCCATCTTCACTTCATATAGACCTTCGCGCACCTTGGTCAGCAAGCTTGCCGGCCTCGTCAAGCAGTCACACGTATGTACCTGTTCCATCATCCGCGCAGCACCATCCTACATGTGCACCACCTCCAACATGAAGATGGACTCGACCTACTCAAGTCACGACTTCGACATTTACTCACGCACTCCCAGACCGAGGACAGATAGTGGAGTGTCTACGACAGAAGGACTTCTCCAGAGCCTGCAGCTTACCGCGACGACATCCTTCGAGACGGCATCGTACACCACCAGCAGACCTTCGTCCTCCCGCGGCCTCGCCTCGCCCGCCTACCCAAGTTCGCGCCTCTCCCACTCACCGGGCTACTTGTCCACCCGTCTTCCTCAGCACCAAGATTCCTTCCCGTCTCTGCCATCTGAACCCACCGTCTCCGGCGCGGGGTGGTTTGAGCCGGATCAATCACGGACCCAGGGCGCGCCACTGCTCCGGCTTGAACCTGCAAAAGACGAGCTCGGAGCCTCGGCATCATCGCCTCCGATCCCATCGACCGAGACGGAAGCTATGAGGTGCATTCCCCGTCCGATCCCCTGTGGGTGTTTCCCATTTCTGCGGCTGCTGACCTTGGTGACAGTACCGTGGCCCTCTCATACGACCCGGCATTTAACATGGGCACCAGACCATCCTTTGCCTGGCCAGGTACACCACGCCGCATTGATTTTCGCCCACAGTCATGCGAGTTCGCCTGCTTACCAGTCGTGACAGTGATGGATTCAGGGACTGGCCTCCTTCCTCCTGAGCTCGGTCCGTACGGGTCGGATGCCAGTTTTACGCCGTCTAGCGAGTCGAGATCGGTCACAGCAAGCCCTCCCAGGACAACGCTCACCGCGGAACAGCGGGAGTTGAAACGACAGAGGGACCAGGCCCGCCACAACTCTAAATTGCAAGCGCGCGGGCGCAGGACAGACAGCGCTTCTTCTTCGGTCTATTCGCCGCCCATGACCATAGCCGACCTGACGACTGGTGCCTCGAGCATGCCCGTGTACACGACCGCACCATCTCAGATCTCGCTTCTTACAGAACCTTCGGCACCGCAATACTTGCCGCCGTTTTCGCCGCCGCTGCAAGACCAGAACCAGGCCAGCATGTTCAACAGCCACTATCCTTCTCAGTCTTACCTGCCCGACTACGGCTATCCGCCATCAACCGGCCCGAGCCTGCCGTCGCACTATGGGTATGTCACAGGCCGACGACAGCCATCAAAGTCCTTAATATTAACTCTCTGCAGTCGGCCACTTGTCCCCGAGCCGAACCTTGGGATGTACCCCGTGGCCCCGGTTATCCCCCAAGGGCCGTCCGACACAGCTGGGCAAGTCAGAGTGGTACACAGCCGGCCAAAACCACAGTGTTGGGAGCACGGGTGCAACGGGCGGCAATTCTCAACCTTCAGCAACCTCCTCAGGCACCAGCGGGAGAAGTCTGGGCAAGCGGCCAAGGCGACATGTCCAAACTGCGGGGCAGAGTTTACGCGGACGACGGCCAGGAACGGCCACTTACTACACGACAAGTGCAAGAAGAAGAACGCTGGCAACTAAGGGGCCATGGGGCCTCCAACGAAACGCGAACCCGAGCTCCAGCTTCAACCTCAAAGTGCCACCAGATCAGAGGCACGACGCCGTTTTATTGCAACCCAAGACAACGATATTGCAACTCATTCTAGATATATACTTTTCTCTGCGCTTGGGTTCTTTTCAGGCGTCGTACAAAATATAAGCATGGGGAGTTTCAGACCATAGGGATGTCTTTCGTTATTGATGAGGGGGTGTACTTACTTTGCTTGGGGACCTGTCACTAGAAGGGACTTCAGGACTTTACGTCTGGAAAGGGAAGGAAATACCACGCGCATATAGGGCGAGAGTGCCCTTCGTTCCATTTTCATCACTTCTACCATAGCGTTATGGCATTGGGAACAGGATGGTTGGGATAAATATCCCTTTACTGGCAGTTATATTCATTGACACCACAAGAGTGAAATATCGTGGCCCTGCGAGTTTCACATCGCTCTACGACTCGGTTCTGACCCCAGGTCTACTTGAATGTGATAGTTTGTGACCTGGCGGCTGTTCTTGCATGCAGGCATTAAGCTTAGCTCCTTCCGCTGGTCTTGGGACTCGGGGACCCCCCAAGATGATCTTGCCAGACCTTAACACACGTCCACCGTACGGACGGACGGAAGCCAGATCTCTAAAAGTCGCTCCCAAGCTGCGGGAGCCGCGGAGGAAAGGGGGTCACACCCCTTCCCCGCCACGTTCCGAGCTTGTTGTGGCAACTTCCCCAGGTAAGATGGGGAACCCCAATGCCCGAGCTACCCGAGCACCACTTATCCCATCACAGAAACTCACGAGTCAGAACAACAGTTCCAAGCACCTTTGGAGCTGCTGGTTCTGGCCCTTCGCGATGTCTGCGGGGACACTTCCAGTCCTGATGCTCAACTTGTCTCGGCAGGGGGCCCAATCCTACGGCAAGCCAAACCAACAGCCAAGAATGCCCTCTCTGACCGCTCAGGATAGGCACCGCAGGTGCATTGCTTGATGCTCAAGTCTGAATTGAAGCCTTGCCTCGTGTCCTGGGCCAGCCATTGGCAGTCACCTTCGGTGCAGAGTCTGTATCCAGACGCCAGGCGCTTATGTCCTGCAGGTCCCCGGCCAACAAGCGCGACCATGCTCGAACTACTGGCATTCACACCAACCACATAGATCAGAGACGTAACGCAGCATCATGCATATGGCGGTAAGTCCAGCATGTTGTTCCCGATGTCGGCTCGTGGTTGGTCAGACTGACAACTGACCTAACGTATCTCCCAAGGCAAAGACAACCAACAACCCCCCCGTCAAGGACAGAGCGATGCACGCCCCCTTTCTCAGCAGTCATGTGAATCGAGTCCTGCTGCGAAGAGACGCTCACACTACAATGCTCTGCTGAGACTGGATCTCTCATCGGATCCCCCAACCTGCCTTTACTGCAAGAAACAACAACCGCGGGCTAGAACTGCTACACGGGTCAATGGCCCGTTCGAGAACCGCGTCACCCGATATTGCCATCTCCATGCGCCGCATGCTATTGACTCTGTCCGGTCTCAAATTGTTACAGTCGACATGAATCATACAGGGAGTTGGCGACGTCACTCTCATCTTGACCCCGCGTCCAGCTCAATGTCGTGATTGATGGCCCCTCCACTCCCGCTATTTTGAGCAACATGGGCTCGATGGCATAGCCCTCGCCGATGCCATGTGGTAGCATAGGTACTTTATTCCAAACTGGATGTGATGTGGCCATATGGGGGCTGGAACAAACATCGAGTTAAAGGCAAACACCCAGCGTTCAACATGGAGTGACGTTGAGGATTGACAACAAGGCCGAGGAGGCGCCTCAGCCGAGGAGGCTCAGGAGGAGCCGCATCGTCGGGGTTCAGGTCGCATTCGCCAAATGGCCGTTTAGAGAATGCTGTTGACTGAAATCCAGCACTTGATTTTCGACGTTATTCGGAGACTTGCGTTTCAAAACATTGTCGCTTCATTTCCCCATTCCATGGGAGCTCGAGATTTGAGACACAGCCTCACTGGAAATAGCTGGTCTTGGCGCAGACATGACCACCAGAGCTCAAACTCCGTATGTTGATGCTAGAGAGAATCAGGCACCCAATTGCATTCCGTGACAGTGCCATGAATATTGAAACTGTACCTCATTGAAGCGATGCATTGCAACGGTGCCAAGTCGGCGACCATCTTTCATTGCAACGGGCAATGCCGAAGTTGAACCCCGACCGCCGACCGGACTCCCGGAACGATTGCATCGGGGACTTCGGATTTCGACGAAGCGGGTAACCGAGCTCTTACAGCGCTGGCGGTCATCCTAAGATAGTTCTTCGAACTCTTCGGCTGATGCTGCCCGAGGACATGAAAATTATAATCGTTTGAAACCGCAAAAATTGGGCTCAATATCGCAAGATTATTCTCTTTGGGACTGGTGCGCACGACCTCAACGGCGACGCGGCGTTTGAGCTCAGGCTCTTGACCGGGATGCGCTCAGACCATCGCCCGGAGGACATCCCGCTGTGCCGTGGCTGCCCCGACATTCACAAGCAGCTGCCGATCTCATTCGCGCCTCTTCGCCTGGGGCCGTTGCACAACAGGGAACAGCGATGCTCACGTCGGGCCCGGATCTGGATCCGCGTGGAGCTGTGGAATTAGCCTTATCGGGTTTGCTGTGTCCATCCTGATTCATGATCGTACAAAACAGACTTTGCTCCATCATGTTACAGAATATTCACACCCTATGCTATGCATCGGGGCCTTCACCTCGGCAGAAGAATATTTACAAGCAACCTCACGTTCTTTCCCTTGCAGGGTCGCACCAACTCAGCCGTTACGGCAGGGCGAGCCCCATAATTGGCGGGTTTTGTTTCGCTGCGACCACCCCTTCCCGGGTCATGCCCAGCCAGCCGGCCTTCCCGGTGACAAGGACTTGGATCATTGGATTGGGTATGGATGCAGTGGCACAAATCTTTCGGCTGAGAAGAATGTGGAAAGCAAAATGAGATAGTTACACGCCGGTTTGTCTCCACGCTTGGCCGACCAACACAATCAGACGGATTCTTCTGATTGGCAAGGGAACGACACCAACGCGTTCTCGAACAGCTGCCCACAGAGCAAGACGTCATGAGTGGAAAAGATTCCGCTGCTGCAGCGGAACAAGACCCAACGGCTGCTGGAGCTGCATGCGCCGTGCAGCAGACCCACTACTTGGTAAGCTCCAGCCGATGAGTGTGACCAAGGATTTTGTACGGATCTCTAGAAATTGACCGGTACGGATACAGAACATGGTATGGCCACGATTGCAACGATTTCCTCCAGATTCTTGACAGGTAACGTTACTATGAACGTTACGGAGATTGAATCCCTGTGCCGCAGTAATTACTGTGTAAGAATAGAAGGGATCTCACTAACGTTAGCGTCCAGCAAAGACGCTAACGATGTGACGCTGTACGCAGCAAACACTACTGCGGAGTTAGGGCTGTCTGCTAGCGCTCGGCACCACCGCCGTCGATCCCGGACCTCGCGGCATCTTCTCGGAGCCGAACTCGAGCCCGTGAGATCGGCGATACGCGTGGTGACAGGGGAGAAGACGACACTGTTTTTAAACAGAGACCCCCCTCACTTGGACTGAATCGACGGCCATGTGATAGTCGGCAGCAAAGCTTTACTAGGCAGCACCAAATGTCCCCCATCATTTAGTCTGCGCCGCCGAACGCACTCTTTCTATTCGAAATAATAGAATTACAAGCTAAACCTCGCGGCAACAACAGCAACATCTACGACTAATAATTTGCGCACAGCCTCGATGGACAACTTCCCCACGACGCGGGGGAAAGGGTAAGCTTTGGCCGGCAGCAAACTTGAAACACGCAATTGCAACGGCAAAGTGCTACGCAAGAGACCGGTGCTCTTTGAAGAGAGAGAGTTCTACGCCGCAGCGTGGCCTCCGCAAGATGGCACGTCAAACGACGGGAAGGCCAACACTGTTCGTTTTAAGGAGTATCGGGTCCACGCGGTTTGCTTGAGCTGTGCCTTTTCGCTGACATGGCCGACGGGCTGTGCTACATCCTCCACCTCATGTCACGAATGGCAGAGATTGAGGGGTTATTGGGATGTAAATGGAATGTGGTCAAGACTCGAGTTGAACGACTGAGCCGTTGCACTGAGACAAAGACACTCCGGACCCGCCGGCAGGCCGTTGTGGGTGTACACAGCACGTGTAGAGCTGGGACGAGGGGCGTTGTTGAGGGACAGTTGAAGATGTCCCGTCAACTTTACCATAGCATACCCTTGCTTGCTTGATCAAGGAAGTGGACGCCGAGCAGGCGGAGCAAGGGCCGGAAGATCGGGCTATTTCAAAGCGAAAGTTCCTCGGTCGATGCTACGCATATGCACCGAACCAATAGACTGGGAATTGGGAAGGTTGGACAACGAATCTGCCCATGTACTGCCAGTCGCTTCCTCACAACTGCAAGCGAGGCAAACGTGATGCCATCGACTACACAGGATCTCCGCTGAGGTAAGCTGAGCTATAGAAAAAGGGGATGGTAGTTCTTTTTAGCGTCGTGTCGTGTAGTACGAACACTGGTCGGGGTTCGAGATCGGCGATCCTCGCCGCCAAGGTATGTATCTATCCGTAAGCTGCGAGTACTGAGAAAGATGAAGGTGGCATTCACTGTGGAGAAGGAGGCGGGACATGGACGCCTATCAGCACATCTCAGACTGGAATCGCCTGATGCCAATGTGCCAATTGCACCCCCGCGCTACCCAGCCCGCTGATCGCTGCGTTCCTGGGGGGGAGGGGAGGGGTTTCTTACAGTACAAAGTGGTCCACAACCTGGCACCACCAAGGAAGGAGAGCCGGGAGACGCTGTTGTCATCGATGATTGTTCATAAGGTGCGATGATAAACACGATCATTGCCGGCAGCTGAGCCTCTCGAGATGAGAAGTCCGCAAATGCAAAAAAGTTGTCTTCTTGAAGGGAATCTGCGTCTCCATCACCCCAGCTACTCCTCAAGCGAGAACCCTAATTACAGACAAGTCCAATCCATATAAGCGAAGAAATGAACAGACTCACCACGTGGCTCGCGGTGCCCAGGACCTGGGTAGCGCCAACGGATGATGATCCATTGGCGGCAACGACGTATTTACTTGATACGGCATGGTGAGTGTCACCAAAGCCATGGAATTCAGGGATAGCCCACCCGGAGTCTAGCCCGGACCCATGTCCCCAGCTGTGTGTAGGTGATTACGGATGTAGAACTTTCCATATACTGTGTATACGTGTGTATGGCAGGATATAAGACGGGAATGTTGTGGAACAGAACTCGTTTGGTGCATGAGAGACGTTCAAACCGTGTTATGGCTTCGAGGGTATGAAACCGGTACCGTTAAGTACGGATGTACATGGAAACGAAGATTGCGAATCAGGGTCCTTTGGTTAGTGCATATTCCAGTGTCAATCAGGTTGTTCTGTAGGTACCTAAGCGGGCTCTGTGTTCGTTTGATTTGGGTCGTCACTTAGCGCGCGTCACCGCGGCTACGAACAACGCTAAAGTGCATTTTGTTTGGCTCAACGGCTTGGCACCTGCAACTGCCATTCCACTTGACAAGCGGCATCGAGGTGCGCATCACTCACACCAACTTGAATGCTGACAGCAGATGGGTCGGCCGTTTCCATTGGTCTTTTCCACGTGCATTTCTGATCCTGCGGGCGCCTAGACGCCGATCTCCTGCGACGGCAGGCCGAACCCCAGTGGTAGATGCACCTAACCGTGGATCCATGCCACCCTGACTGCAGCTTCCATCGCCGAGCACAACACCATCGTCGCCGACGTAGCTTGCCTCTACTGCTGGCAAGGCTCACCGTCGCCTCCGGGAAAAGGAGATCGGTGTCACGTCAGCAAGACCCAAAAGGATTGGGAACGGAGCTTGCCTGACCGTTCGTTGAACCTCGATCCTCCCGCCTGCACGACCATCGATCCTTACCGCTTTTTGCTGCAGCAAAGGGCGCTTGTTGCTTTTTCGACATCGGTTCGAATAATACTCCGGGCTCGATTCCTGCACCACTGAGCCGCGCCACAAGCGACCTAAGCGACCGCAACCGGCGACACCACGCGCCACGTGTTATCAGGGGCTACCTGGGGCCGCCATTCTGGGCCGCCGTCCCAACCGCCCGCCCTTGACGCTGGCCTGGCTTGAGCTTATCTGTTTTGCTGGGTCAGGTCCCTTGCAACTGGCGGCTCCGTGTCGGCCACCCGGACGGGTACTGATTAGTATTGATTAGGCTGCCGGGATTTGAGCGGCCAGATCCGCCGGCCAGAGGAGGAAGACGTGGAGACAGCGGGCTGTGTGTTTGTTTGGGGTATACTCAAGGGGCGGACGGTATTTGGGGCGGGCAGTTGGTGACAGCTTGCCTCAACCCGCGTCACTGCAGCTAGCAGTAACCCTGCCGAGCACGAGGATTGGATAACCGACCGGCGATCTCGACAACCTCGCCCGGCATGCCAGCTGCTGTCGCCTCCACGTGGAGGGACCGGCGGCGGCAGGTGTTCCAGTCAGTCTTCCGGACAGACATCGCCCAACCCACGCCTCCGTCAACGCCAGGCAGCCTCAATTTGGTTCCAGGACAGCCTTTCGGCGGCCCCGCAGCGTCCTTGCTCGGCCAGACGCCCCGGCAGCAGGAGCAACACCATGGACCCTCTCCAGGAGAGCATCTCTTCCTGCGAAGGACGACCCCTGAGTCGTTCCTTTCATCGGCACAGCCACTCTTCCCTCCAAATAAAGACCAGGAGACGTATGACCGGGCATGGCAGGTTGTGACCGCCCGCATCGCCCTGCCCTCGTCTGCCACGGCCGATGATTCGTTCGGCGCCCTTGCCGCTGACTCGCCGCAGCAGGCGTCGAGCAAACCAGACACTGCCTGGGGCGGCATCGACCTCGACTTTTACGAAGCCTTTGCCGTCCTCGTCAACGCCCGCTCCCTGCTGCCCGGCGCTACCCGCACTGACGACATTCTCGCTTGGCATGTCCGCCAGGTCAGGGTGCACTTTACACAGCACGTCATCCCGCTTTTGACCGGGTGCGTGGATGATGACGAGGGTGATGCTGAGGAGTCGGGGAATGACGAGAAACTGGACGCCAGCCGCTCGCGGACGCGGCGGAAGGGCAATTACTACGACAGGCACATGGTGGTTGTTATGAGCAGTATCCGCACGCTGGAGGCGGCCCTGCGCCTCTATTTCTTTGGTCTCAACCAGCTTCTCTCGGGCTTCGCTCGTTTGGCGGATGCTTCGCCCGAGGTGGCCAAGGATGCCGAGCTGCTCAATACCCGCTTCCGTCGCGATCTCCATGCTCTTGTGAGTAACTCTGCTTCAGAAGGCTTGACGAACTCCATCAAAGCCGTCTTGATTCGCCTTGCCGGGGCGATATTGGGCATTTCTTCTCCAGATGAGGCCGTGACGGGAGGAGAGCAGCGTCGGCCGGCGGCCCCCGGACCACACGACTTGAAAGTACAAGCTGCCAGGGAGCGCCTGACTGGGTTGGTTCAGCAGCTCCACAATGTAGGATTGGCTGGCGAGCGCTTCCAGATCTTGTTCGCCGAGGTAATGGACGGCATGATGTCCGAGTATGTGACCGGGGCGTACGCCGGTCTCTGGTCAACGCCAGAGCCTCGCTCGTTCTCAGCCGCTATGGGCTCAGTATCGCAGGGCACATCACTATCCGTGGCGTCGCCTTGTACAATGTCCCTCAACGACTGGGTCGAAAACCACTTCGCCCGCTTGAGTTTTGAAGTACTGGCCTGCATCTCGCCCAATCCCCAAGGCACGTTACCAGTCTCTTTGGCGGATCTTAAGACGTACCAGTCGCTTGCCCTGGGCCGTCTGGCGGCTCTCCGCACTCACGAGCTGTTCGACATTGTGCTGGCATGGCCTGCTTCCGGACCAGCCCTGGATGACCTGCGCGCCACCATCACCACGGCCGCTCGCCGGAAGCAGCTGACGGATAGTTTCTCGCGCGCGCTACAGACGCGCCTTCTGCATCCCGGGTGTAGCACGCTCGAGATCCTGCGGACCTACATCTCCATCATCCGCACGCTGCATGCGCTCGACCCCAGCAAGGTGCTCCTGAGCCACGTGGAGCCCGGGCTGCAACTGTACCTCTGCCAGCGTGAAGACGCCGTCCGTGTCGTCGTCTCCGGCCTGCTGGCTAATTCCGAAGAAATCCGCGCTGCAAGAAGTGCCGAAGACGCCTCAAAGCATCTGCGCGAGAGTCTTCAGAGCGCCGTCGCCGGCCGCGGCAAGCAGCATACAATAAGCCTCGCCCCGTCCGCCTCTTCCTCCACCCCTGGCCCGTCAAATCCTCTCACCAAGTCCAGCAACACCTCGCCAACAATGAATTCAACACAACCCATTCTAGACCGCCTCGGGTACCACCCCACAAAATTAGTCGAGCTTGCCCTTATCCTAAACAACTCCTCCCAAAATCAACCCCGCCGCCACCGCACCCCGTCCGCCACCACCACCACCAGCACCAACCCAGACCGGGACCCAGACCCAGAGCTCGATTGGAACGACATGTCGTGGCTGCCGGACCCGATCGACGCCGGCGCAAACTATCGGCGCCCGCGCAGCGAGGACGTGATTGGCACGCTCATCTCGGCGCTGGGCAGCGAGGAGAGCTTCATCAAGGAGTTTAGCACCGTCATGGCGGAGCGATTGCTTTTGCCGCCGAGTAGTATTAGTAGTAGTAGTAGTAGTAGTAGCGCCACTATTAAAAATGATCGGGTACCGTTGGAGTTTGAGCAGGAACTCCGGGTCTTGAGGCTGCTGAAGCGGAGGTTTGGAGAGGCGAGTTTGCAAGGGGTGGATGTCATGGTTAGGGATGTCGTTGAGTCGAGGGGGTGGGATGTGAGGATTCAGCAGAGGGGGAGGAAAGGGGGTGCGGAACGGGGGTTGGAGTACCATGCGCGAATCCTGTCGAGACTGTTTTGGCCTGGTCTGGATAGGGAACACTTCCTGTTGCCTGAGGTGGTCGTTGAGCAGCAGCGAGCGTATGAAGCGGGCTACGAGCGACTCAAGTCGAGGAGGAAGCTGACGTGGCTGAATCAGATGGGCCAGGCGAGGGTGGAGATTGAGTTGAGCGATCGGAGGGTAGAGGTGGAGTGTACCACTGTCGAGGCGACGGTTATTTATGCGTTTCAGCGGCCAGGGAGTATTGGCGAGGCCGAGGACGCTCCGCCGGTGCAGAAGTCGGTTGACGAGCTGTATGAACAGCTGCAGATGGACGAAGACCTAATCACTGCGGCGTTGCAGTTCTGGGTCAACAAGGGCGTCCTCCGGCGTGTCGGGTGCGCGCCGAAGACCTACGTTGTCGCGGAAACCCTCGACGAACCTCTCACCGCCGGTGCCAACAGTGCCGAGGCCACTGCCACCAGAGCGCCGACTGATTCTACCCACCAGCCTATGGAAGAAGAACCGGAGCCAGTTGCAGCAGCGGCTGCCGCAACAGCAGCCAAGCCGGCCGTCTCGGCCAAGGAGCGCGAGCGCCGCGAGATTTACTGGCGATACATCCAGGGTATGCTGACGAACGCCAGCGCCAGCATGCCGCTGGCGCAGATGGCCATGATGATGAAGATGCTGATTGCCGACGGGTTCCCCTGGAGCAACGAGGAGCTGCAGGACTTCCTAGGGGAGAAGGTGCTCGAGGGGAAGATGGAAGTTATTGGGGGGAAGTATAGGCTTGTCAAGAAGTAGATGCGACTCAAACAGGGCACTGGCGGTATCTTTTCGGGTGGGTTATTCATGGGCTTGCTGCATATCTTAGTTTTGGGATTAAACGGAGACGATTTCACTGGGAGGGCGGCTGATTTGGACGTTATGCCTGGATGGGACCCGGATGCGAGTCCGAGCATGGAGTATTCGGCGATGGGAATAGAGAAGTAGACCACATGTCAAGGCTGCTAGCTTGCAGATGTATGTCCCCTGCACTGTGCGTTGAACGTCAGGGAGGTTGAAGTCACGGCAACTGATGCAGATGTGATTCCGAGAAAGATGATCGAGAACCCTCCTTCGATACTCTAAACACACTGGTGGACTAAACAGGTACCCTCCAAGCTCACAGTTTCTTTTCCATTCGAATAGAGCAGCTCCTTGCACATTCAGTTGGTACCAGTTTTAGCTTCTAGCCTGCCGGCGAGGAGCCCCCAGTTTAAATCTCCCAGAATATTGCACGAACACAGCCGTGAGTGAAACCAACACTTGCTTCTGCAACCCAGCTGGTAGTCGACGCAGATGACCATCCCCGTCTCGTCTACGCCTATATTCAGTCAACAAAGATTGACAGGAGACTAGGAGAGTTTGATGCTTTAGTGCATGCACATATACAGCTCGTGTTGTCCCCGTAGTCTTTTGAAGCCGGACCACCTTCGCTTTGTCGGCCACCCACTGATGCCACATGGCATCCGATTCCCCTTCCATTTACATCTGCCATTTACCAACATCACTGTCTGACTAAGCAGAGACACAATGTCCAGGACATAATCCGACATCCAAGGACACGATAGAAAGAGATTGAGCTAATCAACGTGGTGGGGAGCTAGTTAAGCACAAGTCTGAACTCCCACTGACCTCGGGACCGCGGGTTTATCAGTCGCTCTTCAGCAACATCATCTGTCTGAGGTTGGCGCAGCAAAGAAAATCCTCGACTAGATCGGCTCCCATTCTTACCAACAGACGACATGTGTTGCCGTAACGTCGCTTGAACCAGCTTTCTCGAGTCTCTCTTTTCCTTTGCCGACCTCAAACAACCCGGAACCAAGTACCGGGATATAACGACTACCTTAGGTATTGAACAGCTCCTTCGCCATCTCAGCTGAGCTGGAGATATCCTTGAGAAAATGATCAAGTGCATCCAGAAGGCATGCGAAAGATGGTGTAACCTTACACGATAATTGTATCGTCTCAACCGCGTAATGAATGCCTCCGAATTCACGCTTTTTCCTGAGTTGTTTTCAATGGTTTTCCCTGGGTTTATATTCCTCTTTCCTCCTTCGTTCAAGTCACACCTCGAATGCCTTGATTACATTGATCAGGTATAAAAGGACATGGCAATGCGCCAACTCCCTTTGTGGGTCCTCAGCCAACAGGGGTTGAAATTGGGAAATCGGAAGCGAGCGCATGCCCGGGGAGGGCGGCAGAACCCATACTTGCTCTGGAATGCAAAGTTCATCAAATAGATGGAGGGGATAACGACGGAAAAGTGTGGAATATCTTATTACCTGAAGCGGCACGCGGTGGGGGCAGTTAGCGGTGATTCGGAGTGGATTGCGGGGCCGGGTCGCCCGGTTCCGGCCACCTGCTGGACCCTGCGGCCCCACTCGGGTCCGGACAAAGTCCCGATTAATCTGTCGTTTTGAGGCCGAAATCGAATTCAGATAGCGTCGCAACCTTCAAGTTGAAAGCACAGCGCTCACGGCTACAGGATGATGCTGCAACGCTTACGCAGTCAACCGGAGTTTTCTCAGAACCCACCAAAGTAAAATGATATTTACTTTTTTGATGACTGCGTCTTGGCCTTTTCTTCGCGGAGAGATTTGGGGTGAGGGCAAGTGCGGTAGACCACTTTGCAACTGATGAAGTTTGTTTCCCGTCTCCAGGCAAGCAGGGCGAAGAATGGGCCGCCGGGAGAAATGGCGGCGTCGCTGCGACCAACGTTGCTCCCTCTTCCCCCCCTGCGAACATGACGAAACGGGAGCAGAAGTCCGGCGCAACTGCGGCGGGCGGTTCTCTTTTCCCTTTTTTCTTTCCTCAGTTGGGGGATATGCGCTTCTCGCTGCGGGGATGCGGTGAGGGCGGGTGTCGGGTGGCGGCAAATACAGCAAGGTGCAAGCGGGAGAGAGGGAGAGAGGCTCAGGCTTTAATTCGTGTCGGAGTGCTTTTTGGGCCACAAGAATGGAAACAAATAAGGTGCAATAGAATTATTTGTTTTCCTTTTCTCAGTCATTGATGGTTGGCAGAGGGTAGTGCGACGTCGGTAACCGTCCAACGGCGAATCTGGTTTTGTCTTCGGGAAATCGTAAGTTTTGGGACTCTAAAGCTGGGGGCCTTGTGAGTCAGCCATCGAGGCTGCCATCCATCACATCACGATTACAGAGGTACCGGTGTTCTGCATGCGAAATCCCGCCCGCCCAGCGTGCGTCGCCAGAGGTTGCGGTGTGTGCCTCCGGACCAAAGCTGCCGTGCTCGCCAAGCTGGAGCAGGTTGGCGGCTTCGAGGGTCGAGACGGGAGGGTTTGACAGGCACGCAAACGATTTGACCACTTGGCTCCATGGAGCAAGGGAATCTTGCTCAGCGCACTCGAGTGAAGCGGCGCAATGTTGAAGCAGGTAACCGAGGAAGTAGAGCAATGTTGGCGTGGTCATGGGTGAGCATTTGGCTGCACACGGTCATGTGGCTCCCCAATGAGACCATGGTTGAATGCCCGACTCCAAGCTCAGTCTCCTAGGGAATCGGTGTTCTAGGCCCATGAAAAACAAAGAGAGAGAGGGGCTGCAGAGGGGTAACGTCGGGTGAGCATCAAACAAATCACTGCACCACAACACCCCATTCGGGAGCTTGGGCATCCGCGGTCGTAAGTAGCCGGCCGAGCCGGCCAGCCATAACTCAAGCCGACGCAGAGATCGATCCGATACATTTGCCTCTTTTTTTTAGCCTTGCCCCTCACTTTTTTTCCGCTGGGCTGGCTTCTAGGCCTGCTTGATCAACTAAGGCCCTCGAGACAGTCGCCGCCGTCATGGAAAGATAAGCGGCGATTTCATCCATCGGGCTGGAGTGAGTGATCAGCCGTGGACACTGGGACGCGCTGAACAGATCAGGTCGCCGTGGGCCGCTCAGGCGACGCAGTGACCTGTGGATGAAGAGTTAGTGCCAAGCAGTATTCCAAAGAAAGCAAGCGGTCGCGAATTAGAGGGAACAGCTTTGAGAAGCTGTGGTTGCCCGATACAGCATGCCCCATTGCCTTGGGATAGGCAGCTCCAATGGCACGAAAATCCAGCTTGTGTATGTCTATGTAAAAGCAGAGTTTAGAACCACAATAACTCTAGCTTCCAGGATTGGGTGGCCAAGGAAGGACGGACACCCATCAGCACCGAAATAACTAATGAAATGGCTGGCAGACATCCGTTGATTCCCCATATCGATCCAAAGGTGCTGTGTAGGTAGCGGACTGGCCGATACGGCCTTGTCTTTGAGCTGCGTCGGTCCTGAAAATGTGAAAGCGAGACGATTGTGCGTATGTGATAACATGCTTCGATACGGTCTTTGCAGACCATGTAATCTGGGTCGCTCGGTCTACGGCGCTCACCTCCGCGACGAAATGCTGCACTTGGTCATACGAGGCTCAGGCATAGTTGGTACACTGAGGAAAAGTCTCGGAAAGAGAGAGCTGGACATTGGGTAGTCACAGTTACCTATGAGGCCCAATCTGGGCCAATGTAGAAATTATGCTGCCTAAGTTGAGTTAGAGTTCAGGTCCTCGTTGTTCAAAAGACTAACGAGAGAAGGGAGTCGCAGGTTGAGCCATGGGAAAAGTACATCTCAGCGCAGAACCTTTCAAGTTGACACAGCATTTACGTCAGATTGGAAATGGAAAGCCCGTCCGTTCCTTGCGCTTCCGACGTTACGATGAGGATGTATGTACTTGAGCTTCCTGAACTTCCCCCGTCACAGCAAACAACACACCCAACTGAACACAGGAATCGGCGACCCGCTTGGGCATGGCGCTCGCCCATGACCACTGCCAAGTCATTAAGGCCTGCCATTCCGGTTCTTGGTAATCCGTAGTTGGCTCGATACTCTGAACGCTGTCAGCAAACGCAGATGCCGCCAGAATTGCTGTTGCTAATTTTGTGGCAGCATGGTTTGCCCAAATCCCGCTGCCGTAGAGACATCAGGAGTGCGGACACAGCATCTTCTTGTTTGGGGTTTCAGTTCCTCTACTGTGTATGCTGCATACGGAGTTTGTCTTTCATTTCACCTCAGACGTCAGGGGGCACAGGACCGCCGAAAGCACGCAGGGCCTCCTCCTCAGGCCGCTCTCGGAACCGGCAACCGACACCCAGATGGCTCTGATTTCCGTGACCTATGGGCCTTTCAAGCCAACGTACAGATTACATGCCACCGGTGTCCAAACTGACCAGTGCGGTACCTTGATCAAGGTTGCAGGCTGGTCAGTGACACAAAACAGACTGCAACCTGAGTTGCGAAGCGAAGCCCAAACAAGGTCAACCTGAGACCAAAGACGACTCAGGACCGACGTGTAAAGCCTAGCGTTAGTTACGCACAGCACTCCGTTACCGAGGCGCATATGGCTGGGCTTGCACACTTACGGTAATTACAAACCCCCTGTGATGTGTCGCTCGCATCACCATATTAGCATTGATTGGCACGGGAGTTGTGCTGCATTCAGTAGTTAGCTGGCCGACCAGGCTGTTGCTTTGTTACTGCCGTTGGGAGCGGGCGTCGTGGCGTTTCCGAAAGCTCCGTTGGTTGGAAACGCAAGGTCTTTTTTTCTTTCTTCCACCCCTGTGCTCAAATCGTTGACTACCTCATGATGCTTGCTGTCTCTGACTGCAACTCCTGTTTAGCTACATAACAGGCCAACACACATGCCATCCAAGCTGCAGTACTTCTTGCTGCTCGCATGCTCCACCGACGCCGCGCATTTTCATGGCTCTAACACACCCCCCGGCAAGCGATGCGATACCGGTAGTTACTCACGAGGATCACTCTAGCTTCCAGTTTGTATGGAGCATCCTAGGTCTTGGTGGCTGCATGTCCCTGGCTGCCTGTGACCCAATGCGATTTGGCCTGCCGGAAACTTGTGAACTTGTTGCGACTCGGTACCGTAACCTGACTGGAACCAGGCCTGGCAGGCGCCTCTTTGCTCCGCCCTGACGCCCCCCTCACCCACCCTCAAATCCCTCCCGTGCTCCCTGGCTCCCTTGATTATGTATCGTAAAACCCGACGCCATCCCGAGACGGCCCATGCTCGCTCCATTCTCTCTCTCCTTTTCCGCTCCCCTCTGCTTTTGATATCCTCAAGCTACACATCTTCCACATTGCGACGCTTTGGGGTGTGCTAGAACCCTACCTCCACTCCAACAACAGGCCCTCCATATCTTATCGGCCTTTATCGTCACCACCCCCACGGCGGCGACAGTTGGACAACCAAGCCCATGACGAGAGGGCGACAGGAAGTTACAGGCTGAATAAAGGCCCGGCACATATTTGTCGAGTGCTGAGTTTCCCCCGTATCTCTAAACCTCAAGCAGCCAAGGCCGCCTTCCGCCTTCTAGTGGAAGACGAACAGCTACCGGGCAAAACCTCCGGCTTACTGGGCAAACGGGAGCAGCGGATGCAACGGATGCCAACCTCTTCGGACGGAGCCTCGCCCCTCATCTTCCAACCATACCGAACCTTCATACCTGCCGCTTGTCGACCGATCGTCGATTCCCAAGGCTTCCTTCGCGCGTGCTCGCGTTACCGGGATTTTGAAAGGGGGCACATTGCCGGAAGGCGGCAAGAAAAGCGGGCATAAGTGGGAGAGTATTGACTGGGCTTGGAAACGACTTGAAGAGCCCAGGAACAAGACATCTTTGGGTGCATAAGAGTGAGGGGACAGGAGGACATTCCCCAAAATCGCGGGTTGGAAAACCAGCAGCAGGAGACTCACTGCAGGTCTGGCCCACATTGTTCACGGTGCTCGCCTTTGGCTTGCGGACGCAGGACGAGGGGACGAGACGAAAAGAAGCGAAGGACGTTAGCAGCAGACAAGGCCACTGCAGGTGCCCGAGATTCATCACGGTGCAGAGACCGCACGGCGTTCGACTGGGCAATCTCTTGCCCCTGTGGCTAGAACTGTGTGGTGTCGGTGAGTGAGTTGAGTCAGTGGCGTCTCACTTAATCTCACTCCAGGGTTGGGGAAACTGTCCAAGAAAGGGTTGACTGAGAACAACTGTTTGCAGCAGGAGACTGAACTCACGATTCTGGGGAAGTAACCATGGCAGCGCTGGATCAGATGGAGTATCTGATGCACCAGCCCGAGGTTGCGAGGGGGCAGGCCTCAGGCACAGGCTTCCATGGGCTGCCACAGCATCAGGGATGCCCGTACCTGCGCTCGCAGCAGCAACAGCAGCTGGAGCAACAGCAACAGCACCAGCACCACCAGGGGCACGGGTCGGGCCTTCCTCACCCACAGCACTTCGACTCTCCGGTGCAGGGATTTCAACCCATGGCCGGGCACCAGCTGCCGCAGCTGTCGCAGCTGGCACACCTGGCACAGGGCGGGCCGGGCAGCAGCAGGGTCTATCAAGGTGCATTGGCAGGCGGAAACCACTTGCAGGCGCCGCAACAGCAGCAAACCAACTCTCAAACACACTCGCACTCACATTCACATTCACGCTCCGAGACCTCCTCTTCCACGCAGACACAACCTCAGCAGCAGCCTCAGCCTCCATCACAGCAACTCCCACCCCTCCAACACCCGACTCTTCCGTATCCGCAGCCCTATTTGCAATCCCATCTGCACTCGCACGTTTCTCCTCCCTACGATCCGGTGCACTCTGCCAGCGCAGCGTGGTTTGCCGTCTCGAATCAAGTCGGCGGATGGCCCGCTCCTGCATTGCACTCGCATTCTCACTCGCATTCTCACTCGCATTCTCACTCGAACGCGTACTCGCAGACCAGGCCGTCGGGCTCTGATCCATCCTTTAGCGATTCCGGTGGTAGCGGCGGGGCTGGTCTTGTGCAACCTCTTCTGGTGCCAAACCAGCAATTTCTGCCACATCAGGACCAGTACTCGCCAGTTTCCTTCCAAGGGTACCACCGATCTGCGACCTACCCGCGATCCTCCCTCGTCCTTCCCGTGCCCCCTCAACTCTCGAACCAGGCAAACAGGCACGGCCAGTCCGACGAGAACCATTTGGAACCGCCAAATCAAACCGTCAGCTCGCACCCGCCATCTGCCACCATGAATGCCGAGCAAGATGGTGCGCCTCCGCCAACTGGGCGGGGAGGTTTTACCCTTCCGTCTCTGAACCCTAACTCTGCTCAAAATCAGACCCAGAATCAGACACAGAATCAGCGTTTGGCGAGCCTCCGGCCGGCTGCCCAGGCCACATCCAGGTCCGGGGAGTCGAGCCCACCCGCTCAAACTTCGTCAGCCAACCGTCCGGCCACCTTTGGACTTCCTACGGAACCAGCGAGATCATCTAACGATACCACCGGGGAAGGCCCATCGTCGTGGGCGAGACACAACTCCCACTTGTCACTCCCCCCCCACTACCCTCACAGTGACCTCTACCCCCGCTTCCAACGCAATGACCCCTACCCGCTGCCCAATCCTGGTCTGTCGATCCCTCCACCCCCAACCACCGGCTTCTCAAATAACAGCCAACGACGCCATCCGATGTCACGCCGTATGCAGCAGCCTGATCACGACAGCGACGAGGACCTCGGTTCATCCGCCGATGAGGACGAGTACATGATGCGTTATATCGACCAATTTGGCCTAGATCCGGCCAACTTCCGCTCTTTTGGTCCAGAGGCCTCCATCCGCACCGCCCAACTACTTCGCGGTCAGCTGAGCACGAGACGGGTGGCGAGCAGGAGGGCTATCGACCAGCTCCAGAGCGTCGATCTTGACAGTCTCCCAGAGAACGAGAGAAGTAAGTTGCTCTCGCTGCCCCGTGGCCTCATCCACGGTGTGTCCTTGATGCTAACCCGCCCGTGCAGCATGCGTCATTTGCTACAACGATTTCGGCCAGGCGAGCCCGGAGGGTGTCATCGAGGCCCCGTTGCGCCTGCCCAAGTGCCAGCACGTCTTTGGAGATCATTGCATCAAGAAATGGTTACTCGAGTCGGACAGCTGCCCCTACTGCCGTGACAAGCTCCCATCCGAGTCCGCTGTCACTTCTGGTTTGCGGGCCTTCCAGAACCTGATGCGTATGCGCCAGAGGATGCCGCTAACTGCGGTCCGAGCCTCGTGCGTGCAGCCCAACTCCCATCATTCTTTCTCCCCGGCTTCGATCTATTTCGCTGACTCCTTTCAGTGACGATTCGTTAATGCGCATGATGGGACAACATGAGCAGCTCGACGCTGCCCGTACCAGGGCTCGCCAGGAAGGTGCTTCGAATAGGAGATCGCCCCCTTCCGAGGCCGAAGGCCGCAGGAGAACGCGCGCACGCCATAGTAGCTTCCACCCAGGGCATCCGGCCGGCGGCTTTGCTAGCGCGCCAGGCAGCCGTGGCTCGACTGGAGCCCCGCCTCGGCAGCAGAGCCCCCCGACTCGTGAGCGGGTAATGACTTCCAGCAATTTGCCCTGGTATTGCTATCCGTATGGGTCACTAACACCGCACCTTGCGACGCAGGCTCTGCCGAGCGACCAGAGCCTCTTCTACACTTCTAGAGACATGGGCCACATGTCGAGCGCCGGCCTCCAGGTTCAGCAACCAACGTCAACGTCGAATGCGGGTCCCGCGGGATTTAGAGGGGCCAACCCTGCCCCCGGGCACCCCCTCCCGATGATTAGCCCGACCTTCTATCCCAGCGTATCGTTCGGCACCGCCGCGGGGACTCCATTCTCGCAACAGCTGCCCCCCCTGGGGTCTCTCGGTGCGCCAAACTTCCCGACTACCGCGAGCGGCGGCAACACGGGCATGAGCACTGGTGGGGCGCAGAGCCAGATGCAGTAGCAGGGCAGATGGCCCACAGGACAAGCGCTTCCGCCGCCGGAATCATCATCACGATCCGTGGCGCAGAGCGCGTACGGGTGGCAACCGCGGAACCCTTATCTCATACAACAACATCACCAGCCGTTTTTGGGGCCGCAACCGCAGGGCCTTGATCTCGTACAGCATCAACGCTTACTTCCGTTCTTACCGCGGAGACCTGATCTGAGACAACAACAACAACAGCAGCCGTTTTTGGGGCCGCAACGGCAGAGCCTTCATCTCATACAACGAAATCAGCAGCCGTTCTTACCGCAGAACACTGATCTCAGGCAACAACAACAACAGCCGTTCTCGGCGACTCCACACGGCAGCACTTCGATGATACCGCAGACCGTCAACGAGGGTGGTGGTTACGGGACCGGCGGCCGCTGCGGCCCGGTGCCACAGCAGCTGGGCTTGAGTTTCGCACACGGGGCGACATTCGGAATGCACTAGCAGGGCAGAAGAAGAAACCGGACAACACCGGAGCGCCGAGATATCACTACGAGCGGCGGCGGGGGGGATGGCCATGCCCACGCCCCGGCGCAGCAGGAGGAGGCCCCAAGGCCCTTGCGGCGGGCGCGGAGCGGAGAGCTGTTAGCGTGGGATGGCACCAAATTCGTGCGCAGGCTGGGTTGAATGTGGCAGTGGCTTTTTCCTCCCTTGGGGCTTACGGGAGGCCGGTGTCGTTGACTCTTTCGACCTGAATTCGCGACATCTCTTTTACTCCTTCTTTTATACACTCTCTCTTTCCCCCTGTCTGGGAAAGGGACACCAGCATAGGTGGCTTAGCGAAGCCAGAGCGCCGGATAATAAATTGGGCATGGCCTTTTTTTTTTTTTTTTTTTTTTTTTTTTTTTTTTCATCACTTCATGGACCGCGAATGGATTTGC